>NC_092333.1:212910000-213022500 GCF_046630445.1 Rutidosis leptorrhynchoides
AGACTCAAATAGTACACACCAATCCAATAGTCTACCACCTAATATCTCTAGTCCATTGTCGACTACTTTTACTACATCTATAGTTCAAACAGAAGCTCCTACAAGAACTATGACAACAAGAGGGATGGCTGGCATCTTCAAGCCACGCGTCTCATTTAATCTCTCTGTTTCTACGTCTCTTTCGCCTATATCTTCTAATCCGAAACAAGCCTTGGCCGATCCTAATTGGCACTGTGCTATGACCGATGAATACCAAGCGCTAGTTGATAATAAAACATGGGTACTTGTACCTCGCCAACCACATATGCATATAATCTGCTCCATGTGGATATTTAGACATAAAACCAAGTCCGATGGTACTTTTGAAGGTTATAAGGCAAGATTAGTTGGCGATGGACGTGCGCAACAAATTGGAATTGATTGTCATGAAACCTTTAGCCCGGTTGTTAAACAAGCTACTATTCGAACGGTGCTAAGTATTGTGGTATCTAAATCTTGGCCTATACATCAACTTGATGTGAAAAATGCTTTTCTACATGGTACGCTAAATAAAACCGTTTACATGTACCAACCCATGGGCTTTCGTGACACTACTCATCCGGATCATGTATGTCTTCTAAAATGGTCTCTTTATGGGTTGAAGCAAGCTCCATGAGCTTGGTACCAATGGTTTGCTGACTTTGTCACTACTATTGGATTTACACATAGCAAATGTGATCACTCCATTTTCGTCTATCACAAAGGCAATGACATTGCCTACTTGCTTCTTTATGTGGATGACATCATCTTAACTACTTATTCGACAAGCTTACGTGATCACCTTATGAGATTACTAGCTAAGGAATTTGCTATGAAAGATCTGGGTCCCCTAAGTTCATTCCTTGGCATTTCGGTCACACGCAACTGTAAGGGCTTGTTTCTTGATCAGAAGGCCTACGCACAAGACATCATAGCTCGTGCAGATCTAGTTCACTGTAATCCTGTTAGTACTCCTGTTGACACTCTTGGAAAACAAAGTGCTACTATGGATAAACCTTATGCTGATCCGACATATTATCGTAGTTACCTTTACGAGACCCGACATTTTTTATGCGGTACAACAAGTGTGCCTACACATGCACCCTCCTCATGAGGCGCATATGCTAGCCCTTAAATGGATTATTCGATACATTAAAGGCACCTTGTCTCTTGGACTACATATTTCTAAAGGTGATACATCGTCCCTTCTCTCATATACTGATATAGATTGGGTAGGCTGCCCTGACACCCGTCAATCCACTTCCGGCTACTGTGTTTATTTAGGTGATAACTTAATATCTTGGTCTTCAAAAAGTCAAGCTATTGTGTCTAGATCAAGTGCTGAAGCCGAATACAGGGGTGTTTCTAATGTTGTTTCCAAAACGTGTGAAATGCTCCGTTCATATCGATTATAAACGATTCACAATAGTTCATTACATCGCGAGGTATTTGACCTCTATATGATACATTTTATAAACATTGCATTTGTTTTTAAAAGACAAACTTTCTTTACATCGAAAGTTGACGGCATGCATACTATTTCATAATACATCCAACTATAAATGACTCAATAATAATCATGATGAACTCAACGACTCGAATGCAATATCTTTCGAAATATGCCATGAATGACTCCAAGTAATATCCTTAAAATGAGCTAATGCACAGTGGAAGATTTCTTTAATACCTGAGAATAAACATGCTTTAAAGTGTCAACCAAAAGGTTGGTGAGTTCATTAGTTTATCATAAATAATCATTTTCGATAGTATAATAGACCACAAGATACTCATATTTAGAAAACAATCTGTACAGTTCTACTCCTGCTATAAAATCATTCATATGAAGAACACCGGAACCTTTCAAAACAACTCACCAACGGTAGCTAGTGCGTAATGCAATGCAAAATCATCTCACCGTGGTAGTTAATACAATATAATTTTACAACGGTAGCTAATGCGCAGTGCAATGCAAAATCATCTCACCATAAATAATTTTACAACGGTAGCTAATGCGTAGTGCAATGCAAAATCATCTCACCGAGGGTAGCTAAAACGGTAGCTAGTGTGTAGTGCAATGCAAAATCATCTCACCGTTACTAACTACTAAATCGAATACAATACAATACAATGGTAGCTAACGCGTAGTGTAATGCGAAATCATCTCACCGAGGGTAGCTAAAACGGTAGCTATCTTTAGGATTCGCGTGAATTAGATCCATACCCGTTTCTAATTCTTAGGTTACCAAGCAATAATAATCAGGGGAAAATATTCACAACAATTAGTGGCAATTATAACGTCCAACTAATTCAATAATAATCCACAGCACTTCTGTCTGCATAATAATTCATTCGAGGAATGTTTTGCTTGTGTCATATCGCGTCAAACATTTATAAAAGCATTTCATGTATTCTCAGTTCAAAATATATTTCAAAAGTATTTAATAAAGCAGTTATAAAAACAGCGCATGTATTCTCAGTCCCAAAAATGTAAAGAGTAAAAGGGAATCAAATGAACTCACAATATTATATTTTATAGTAAAAATACATATGACGACATTGAACAATTTTAGGGTTGGCCTTGGATTCACGAACCTTATCAAAGGAGGTTTTAAAAAAAAAAAATATTAATGGCCCTGCCCGGGCTCGAACCCGCGACCTCCCGCTCACCCGAACCATCCTTTAACCATTTCGCTGCCTCAGTTTATCTGTTTTATCTCCTATCTCATTTATATTTAACCGTGTTATTTCTGTTATCTTTATCTCCCTCAATTTCTCAATCGACCAGAACCAAATTGCAAACATATAATCGAGTTTAAAGTTGGATTTAGGTCTGTTAATTGGAGTTTATACGACCCTCAGTAGTTTCAAAATTAATAGCAAACGTAAGGTAAAAAACAATTAAAAGAACAGCAGTCGCTGTTAACGAAAAAAATACCTTGAAGAACATAAAATTGATTTTGAATTTTAAATCGTTTTAGCTTATAATCACAACATGAAATACTCTCTGAATCATTCCTAGAAACTTTCTAATTCCTCAATTGAACTTGAAACATTCGAATTTTAACGAAGAATAATCGGTTGACTTTTAAATTTGACTTTGAAATTAGAATTCAAGAGATGAAATTGGAGCTTGAAAACTTACAGATAGTTTGAATAAGGGATTCCTAACACAACTGCATTTGTACATTTTGAAAATTGAACTCAATTGAGCTTTTGAACTCAAGAACAGAGGTCGTGTTTCCAGTTTTTATTATTTTCTGTTTAATTAATTCGAAAATTTCAGTTACCATTAATATTTGATAATGGAAAAAGTTGAGTGATTCGTTTATCAATCTGATTGGATTGATTTATATATAAAAAAATATGGGTAGACAATTCATTCGGTGGAAGTAGAATACAGAGGGAAAAAAATAAAAAGAATAAAAGAAGATGGTGACACTCAACAGAATTTGTCTTGTATCTGTGATCAGAATTCGATTTGGTATCAATAATCAGACATGAAACAAAAACTTATACAGTTTGATAGGTACTAGCAACTGAATTGGATTTCTTTTCTTGATTTTTCTTTTATAAAAATAAAAATAATAATAATCATTCTATTAATAATAAATAATAATAATATTGAATATTATTAACAATAATAACATAATAATACAATTAATAATAATGATACGCAAAAAAAAATGATAATAATAATGTTATTAGATAAATTATGTTATTTTCTATTAGCTATAATATTAATAATATTTTATAATAATAATCATAATAATTCTTATGGATAATAGTAATAATAATATTTAATAATATTACAAATAATATAAAAGATATAGAAAGTTTCATGTATTCAATTTTCATATATCTATGTATATTTTATATTAGAAATAATAATATTAGTAATACAAATGTTAATATTAATATTAATAATAATAATGAAAGTGATGATATTAATATTAATACAATAATTTTATTCAAACTTGTGATATATTACAATTTATTAATTATATCATATTTTCTATAATATTTCATATTTATAAATTACAATATATATATATATATATATATATATATATATATATATACATATATATATATATATATATATATATATATATATATATATATACATATATATATATATATATATAATATTACTTATGTTTAGAATTCATATATATTTACATTTTTATTTACACACAAATGTTCGTCAATCGTCGGGCACAGTCAAAAGGGTAATTGATTGTATGAATATAGTTTCAAGATTTTTGAGACTCACCATTACAGACTTTGCTTATCGTGTTGAAATGATAAAAAGATAAAGTTTAAATTTGATCGGAAATTTTCGGGTCGTCACAGTACCTACCTGTTAAAGAAATTTCGTCCCGAAATTTGAGTGGGGTGGTCATGGCTAACAATAAAAATGTTTTCATGACGAATATGAGTTTGATAAATAGAGTTTTATCATCATTGAGTAATATGGATAAAATAAATCGATTATTCAAAGGGTACGAATGAAGCTATCACAAAATATTGAGATAGAGATTTAACTTTTGACGTAGTCACCTTTGAATTTAAAAAATAAGGTGCGTCTTAACTTTTGACGTTGTCTTGGTTGAATTCCGAAATTCAAGGGATTTAAAGAAAATTTTCGAAATCTAAAAGATTTGATTCTTCGGCGAGTAAGGAAATTAAGATCTCTATAATTAAATACGGTGATCTGTGTGACGACCCGGAAATTTTCGACTAAATTTAAACTTTATCTTTATATTATTTTGACACGATAAGCAATGTTTGTTAAGTTAAATCTCAAGGATTTTAAACTATGTTTATACATTCATTTAAACCTCGACCAAATTCCAATGATTCACGAACCATTAAATGAGCATATATGAATATGTATGTATATGTGTATATGTTATAAATTGAAAATGTCAACAAAGTATTTAAACGTATAATGCTTTATATGAACGTATTTGTTTCAATATGATTATCGACGAAATTAAAAAAAATATATTAAATGATTGAATTATCAGAAACATTGAATTATGATTACCAGTCTCTGTCCACTATGATTTGAGAAAATCTATTCCTCTTAACGATATTCGGAATAATTTGTAAAGCTATTTATAAATAAAAATAAAAAGTGTCATTTACGAAAGTTAGACAAAAGCTAGTGGAGAATTGGTTTTCATAATATTCTATTAATCTATTTTCAAACGTACAAAAACGTCTTCAGTTTAAAAAGAACTTTATTATTAAAACGTATATAACTTTTATAAATATCTAGAATCACTTTTGACAACTCATTACTTAACCATTATAATAAATATAACGATATTTATATTTTATTTTATTAAATATATAACGATTTAAATTAATATTATATATATTTATACGCGTATTATACATACATAGTTTTTATATTTTTACTATACTTTAACTTTACCTTTACTTTACTTTTACTTTACTTTAACTTTAATAATTCATACTTTAATAATTCATACTTTAATAATTCACTTTAATAATTCATACTTTAATAATTCACTTTAATAATTCATACTTTAATAATTCACTTTAATAATTTAAAAATCTATTATAAATAAAATTCAATAGGTTTCATTATTTCATAGAAACTTGAAAATATATTTCTCTAAACTCTCTCAATCGATTTATATATATATATATATATATATATATATATATATATATATATATATATATATATATATATATATATATATATATATATATATTTGCTCTGTATTATTTCAAGATATTATTAGTATACATAAAATATTACGACGGAGTGATGTTCGAGTGATTTCAAAATAGTTTTTTTGAATGAGTCGAAGCTAAGGAAATTATGGGTTATAGCTATGGAGGTGATGAGTATGGTTCATGGGTATGCTCGTGAGGTCAATATAGTGTTTATCATCTCCGTTGAGTCTACGTACTTTCCTGCAATATTGAACCTCAATATTGATACGTGAGCACTCATAACTTAACTTTTATATATCAATAGTGTACCCCTGACTAGTGCTCGAGTATATAGGATTATGCATGCTTGTACATTCGATATTGTCCTTAGATAGGTTTGTTGAATCCTGAATTAGATACATATGCTACTGAGATAGGGTATATGATATGCATGTCATTGGAAAGCTAGCGAAAAATTAAGAACTTTTCATTTAGGTATCGAATGGTTTCGATGAACGGATTAGAAGTTATAGTCAACTGAATTTTAGTATTATTTTAAAATGATTATTATTACTATCGTCATTATTATTTTAATAGAAATATCATTGTTATTATAAAATATCATTATTACTATTATGTTAGTATTATCATTTTATCATAATACCATTTTTAGTAAATATAGATATTATTATTTTTTTATAGAATAATAATAATTATTATTACAAAATAATACAACTTTTACTTATTATTGTTATGATCAATATTATTTTATCAAATAAATAGGGGATACAAAGATATTTTTCACCACGCGTAATATAATTACATTAATAATACTTACCACTATAGTTTTACGATATTAAGTGAACTTTATAAATTTTACTACTTAAGATATATAAAAGTATATTTTATCATATATAAACGTTAATATAAATTTTTATTAATAAATAACTTTTATTATTATAAAATCTAATAAATATATTTAAATATATAAAACGACTATAGTTAAGTTATATAATAAACACGTATAAATTTTAGAAGTCATTTTGGGTCAAGTTGACTTTTGTTGACTTTTGCATATTAGTCTCGAGCATTAGGATTGTGGTACACTATGACTTGACCAAAAATTGTTAGACAAATATTGACCAACATATAAATATATATAATTAATATAGGTTCGTGAATCCGAGGCCAACCTTGCACTTGTTAAATGACGTTATATGTATTTTTACTACGAAATACAGTATGGTGAGTTTCATTTGCTCCCTTTTATATATTTTTGGGACTGAGAATACATGCGCTGTTTTTATAAATGTTTTACGAAATAGGCACAAGTACTAAAACTAATTCTACGTGGGTTTAAACCAGAAATATACCCTTAGCTTGGTAACATTAAACTACTTGTCTATGTACGGTAGGCGCGAATCCTAAAGATAGATCTATTGGGCCTGACAAACCCCATCCTGACTATGTGATGCTTTAGTACTTCGAGGTTATTTTAAACACACCTGATCTGGTGTACTTCAGAGGGTAAAACATGAACGTTTAGGCTTGTTACCGGGTGCCTACAACTTATAGAATACTTTTATACACTTGCGAGTGTACATATATTTATAAACGGAAATCTTGTGGTCTATTAATATATTGAAATGTTTGTTATGATAAACCTATGAACTCACCAACCTTTTGGTTGACACTTTAAAGCATATTTATTCTCAGGTATTAAAGAAATCTTCCGCTGTGCATTAGCTCATTTTAAGGATATTACTTGGAGTCATTCATGGCATATTTTGAAAGACGTTGCATTCGAGTCATTGAGTTCATCAAGATTATTATTATGTCAATTATAGTTGGGTGTATTATGAAATAGTGTGCATGCCGTCAACTTTCGTTGTAAAGAAAGTTTGTCTTTTAAAAACGAATGCAATGTTTGTAAAATGTATCATATAGAGGTCAAATACCTCGCGATGTAATCAACTATTGTGAATCGTTTATAATGTATATGAACGGGTCCTTTCAGTTGGTATCAGAGCGGTGGTCTTAACGAACCAGGTATGCATTAGTGTGTCTAACTGATAGTCATTAGGATGCATTAGTGAGCCTGGACTTCGACCGTGTCTGCATGTCAAAAGTTTTGCTTATCATTTTTGTCGGAAATTGCCTGCTTATCATTCTTAGTCTAGACACGTCTTACTGTATTGATTGCATGAATAGTGTATAGACAAAATTCATATCTTAGCGTATCTGCTAATCCATATCTTAGCGTATCTGTTACTGTAAACTTTTCCTGACATATCCCGTAAATTCCTCCGTAATCTACGAAATCTTTTACGATATATATATAGATATTCTATGTAATTAGAATACCACCCGATAGCTGAAAAATCATTTCATATCGAAAAATCCTTTATTTAATCGAATGAAATGGAATTCGTCATTAGTTCAAGTCCCTCGAATTCCGATATGGAATCCCACTCAAGCTCCGAAAGCAGTGTGACCAGAATGGATCAACCAATTAGCCATCATCTATTCTGGATGAATTGGGGATAGGTTCGTAGCCTCCTCAATAATTGGAGACAAGAAGAAGGTGATCCCTTCCATCCACCACATTGCCCTCTTGGCGATGAACCTGAAGCACTTACCGGCGAACTGGTCTAAAACACCATTTTCTCTCTCATTTCCAGAGTATCTCGTCACGATTATATACTACATCAAATTCTAGATTTTATTTATCCGCTCGTCCGAACCGACAATCACCCCGGTGTAATAGAAGAAGTCAACGCGCTTCACGCTCGAGTAGTGGCTTTAGAGAATATGGTGCAAGGGTTACAAACACCAACAAATAACGAAGTATTAATTCATAATTTCAATTTTATTGAATAAATACTCCGTAAAAGTTATGTAATTTCTAAAGTCTTTAGGGATTATTCAGTTCTAGTTTCAACCGTAAATCAAATGAGTTTAATTTAATATTAACTCATTAAATCTATGTTACATCTGAAGAAAATATGCACATATATATTTTCATAAAGACTGTAATAAAATTCTGTTGTACAAATATTAATTGTGAAATTTTTTTTAACGGGTAAGTAATACCCGAGAGATATATAAATTCACAATTAATATGTTACATTTTTCGAATCTGATTAAGCAAATCATCAACTATACTCCCAAAATCTCACAACAATATACATTCTTGTATAGTAATCAAAACAACCATTCTCACCCAAATTTGATTATGCATTCTGATTTTGACAAATCAAAATCCAAGTCATGATTTAACAGAAGACATCACTTTTAGATTCCTACATATTTCAAAGCTATACTTTGACTTCAAAACTGTGTTAGAACATCATATGTATATTAACGATCACAAACTGTGTTCAAACTCTCCGAAGTTTTCGAAGACACTTCAAACAATGAACAATCAAGATGATGATCCAACCACATATTACCCACATTTATGTACCTAAAAAGCTCTCAAAGCGAAAGTCATAGTTCGACGCGTATCCGTGTCAGACCCTTTGGCATTTATTAGCTAAAATGACTTTTCAATTCCTTTTCAAAGTAGACAGTTTTGTCACAGCTCCAGCAAGTCAACTTCGACTTTTCAGTTGGACTAGTCTTATTATAACCTCGATAGATACATTGCTCTTTCTTCATCGTTACTGGGGACCTTTCATATCTCGCCACCTTAGCAATAAACTTATCAACAACTTCAATTATCTTTAACTTTTAAAAAAATCATTATATTTATTGAAATCACATCATTTACTCATTCGCATCTTGTAACGAGAATTGTCATATGAATCATCGGAAAACAGTAACCAATATTTTGAAATCTCGCAGCATGTCTACGTCAACAGTTATATGTGTACGTAAAACGTCTATCTCCTGGACTTACATACTTTGAATGTGAAGTTCTGAAAAATATTTTGAACTGCAAACTAGTTCTTGAAGTGCTGACGAAGCATCAAAAACTGTAAAACGATCTTAACAGTAAAAAAGTTTGATGACAAAGAATATAAGGTGGTAAAGCTGAGAAAAAGAGAAGGTTTGGAACTAGAAAACGGATTGAACAGACTATGAAGGAGGCTGTGGACAAATCACAAAGACTAAATCTGCCTTCAAAGAATCCAAATGATTCAGTGCCTACTAAAGTCATTAACGAATACCTTACTCTTTATTCTAAACCTTTACAGACAAATCTTCATCATCATCCATCAATATTAGAAATTCTAAGACATTATCATATCTTTCATTATAAATATCCGCGATATTTCTGAAGATATTTTCATAACTAATCTTATCTGAAGTCATTTATCTCTTTGCGCTATCAGTGTTACATCATATAAGAAACTATTAGTTTCTATATTCTATAAAATTTGGAGTTTAAATTATGAATGTTTTGAAGTAGTGTTGGGAACTGAAGCATGAGTTAGTATAATATAATGATACTTGATCAATGTGATTATATTACAGTAAGTCATGCTGAGTTTCTAATGGGACATGACGATTCACAGACCATGCCGTCATCATGTTCCATGTTATACGACTCTTGTATTCTATTTAATCTCTAAAAATATCAAGAATATATTTTCTTGATGATTCGGTCTCTTCAGGGTATTCTGGTAAATTAACAAATCAAGATCGTGCCATTACTATTTCCTTCTTAGAACATTAACTATGTTCATTCTGAAATTCATATATGCGAATACTGGACCATTACAAACGTTGCTTAATCGCAAGAAGAAGAAACGAAAGGACAAAACTCCAAAATAGAAATTGGAGTATAAATCGCAGCAAATAGAACGGAGCATTAACTATGGATGTCAATGATTATAGAAGACAAAAGCAGGGGCTTTGAAATATAAGGGAAGATATAAAACCCAACAACCACCCAAAAATTATAAACCGTATATATCGATGCATATAGCAATATAAAGACACGGAAGAACTAAAAACACTATAAAACCGAGAGTATAGTAGAAGTAAATAGATTCTTCCGGAGGCAGATGAAAAAGAAGAATGACAGATATGAAAGTGAGGAGTATATCGAGAATCAGTACTGGATGAAGCATATTGACAAATACTTTAAAATATGAGTTGAGGGAGAAAGAATAGAAGGTGTGAGTTGTAAGGAAACGAAGGAGGTGGATTTATAGTGAAATACCCGACAGAGAAATCAAGATGGATTATCGTATTATTTCGAAGAGAATCATAATCTCCTTAATCACCGAAGCATCAAATTCAACATAGATTACAAAGATTTTCTTTAAATTCGGAGATCAATTGTGATGACGTCAAAAGATATGACGAATCACTATAATCTTATTTCCTTCATTTACGATAACTTCCCTCATACACTTCGAGTATTCGAATTATTTTATCCATACTTCTTAGACATGATAAAACTTCATAATCGTTACGTCATAATAACATTCTCATTGTTAGCCATAACGACCTCTATCAAATTTCGGGGACGAAATTTCTTTAACGGGTAGGTACTGTGACGACCCGAAATTTTTTGACTAAATTTAAACTTTATCTTTATATTATTCTGACACGATAAGCAATGTTTGTTAAGTTAAATCTCAAGGATTTTAAACTATGTTTATACATTCATTTAAACCTCGACCAAATTCCAATGATTCACGAACCATTAAATGAACATATATGAATATGTATGTATATGTGTATATGTTATAAATTGAAAATGTCAACAAAGTATTTAAACGTATAATGCTTTATATGAATGTATTTGTTTCAATATGATTATCGACGAAATTAAAAAAATATATTAAATGATTGAATTATCAGAAACATTGAATTATGATTACCAGTCTCTGTTGAGAGGTCCACTATGATTTGAGAAAATCTATTCCTCTTAACGATATTCGGAATAATTTGTAAAGCTATTTATAAATAAAAATAAAAAGTGTCATTTACGAAAGTTAGACAAAAGCTAGTGGAGAATTGGTTTCCATAATATTCTATTAATCTATTTTCAAACGTACAAAAATGTTTTTAGTTTAAAAAGAACTTTATTATTAAAACGTATATAACTTTTATAAATATCTAGAATCACTTTTGACAACTCATTACTTAACCAGTATAATAAATATAACGATATTTATATTTTATTTTATTAAATATATAACGATTTAAATTAATATTATATATATTTATACGCGTATTATACATACATAGTTTTTATATTTTTACTATACTTTAACTTTACCTTTACTTTACTTTTACTTTACTTTAACTTTAATAATTCACTTTAATAATTCATACTTTAATAATTCATTTTAATAATTCATACTTTAATAATTCATACTTTAATAATTCACTTTAATAATTCATACTTTAATAATTCACTTTAATAATTCAAAAATCTATTATAAATAGAATTCAATAGGTTTCATTATTTCATAGAAACTTGAAAATATATTTCTCTAAACTTTCTCAATCGATATATATATATATATATATATATATATATATATATATATATATATATATATATATATATATATATATATATATATATATATATATATTTGCTCTGTATTATTTCAAGATATTATTAGTATACATAAAATATTACGACGGAGTGATGTCCGAGTGATTTCAAAATAGTTTTTTTGAATGAGTAGAAGCTAAGGAAATTATGGGTTATAGCTATGGAGGTGATGGGTATGGTTCATGGGTATGCTCGTGAGGTCAATCTAGTGTTTATCATCTCCGTTGAGTCTACGTACTTTCCTGCAATATTGAACCTCAATATTGATACGTGAGCACTCATAACTTAACTTTTATATATCAATAGTGTATCCCTGACTAGTGCTCGAGTATATAGGATTATGCATGCTTGTACATTCGATATTGTCCTTAAATAGGTTTGTTGAATCCTGAATTAGATACATATGCTACTGAGATAGGGTATATGATATGCATGTCATTGAAAAGCTAGCGAAAAATTAAGAACTTTTCATTTAGGTATCGAATGGTTTCGATGAACGGATTAGAAGTTATAGTCAACTGAATTTTAGTATTATTTTAAAATGATTATTATTACTATCGTCGTTATTATTTTAATAGAAATATCATTGTTATTATAAAATATCATTATTACTATTATGTTAGTATTATCATTTTATCATAATACCATTTTTAGTAAATATAGATATTATTATTTTTTTATAGAATAATAATAATTATTATTACAAAATAATACAACTTTTACTTATTATTATTATGATCAATATTATTTTATCAAATAAATAGGGGATACAAAGATATTTTTCACCACGCGTAATATAATTACATTAATAATACTTACCACTATAGTTTTACGATATTAAGTGAACTTTATAAATTTTACTACTTAAGATATATAAAAGTATATTTTATCATATATAAACGTTAATATAAATTTTTATTAATAAATAACTTTTATTATTATAAAATCTAATAAATATATTTAAATATATAAAACGACTATAGTTAAGTTATATAATAAACACGTATAAATTTTAGAAGTCATTTTGGGTCAAGTTGACTTTTGTTGACTTTTGCATATTAGTCTCGAGCATTAGGATTGTGGTACACTATGACTTGACCAAAAATTGTTAGACAAATATTGACCAACATATAAATATATATAATTAATATAGGTTCGTGAATCCGAGGCCAACCTTGCACTTGTTAAATGACGTTATATGTATTTTTACTACGAAATACAGTATGATGAGTTTCATTTGCTCCCTTTTATATATTTTTGGGACTGAGAATACATGCGCTGTTTTTATAAATGTTTTACGAAATAGGCACAAGTACTAAAACTAATTCTACGTGGGTTTAAACCAGAAATATACCCTTAGCTTGGTAACATTAAACTACTTGTCTATGTACGGTAGTCGCGAATCCTAAAGATAGATCTATTGGGCCTGACAAACCCCATCCTGACTATGTGATGCTTTAGTACTTCGAGGTTATTTTAAACACACCTGATCTGGTGTACTTCAGAGGGTAAAATATGAACGTTAAGGCTTGTTACTGGGTGCCTACAACTTATAGAATACTTTTATAAACTTGCGAGTGTACATATATTTATAAACGGAAATCTTGTGGTCTATTAATATATTGAAATGTTTGTTATGATAAACCTATGAACTCACCAACCTTTTGGTTGACACTTTAAAGCATGTTTATTCTCAGGTATTAAAGAAATCTTCCGCTGTGCATTAGCTCATTTTAAGGATATTACTTGGAGTCATTCATGGCATATTTTGAAAGACGTTGCATTCGAGTCATTGAGTTCATCAAGATTATTATTATGTCAATTATAGTTGGGTGTATTATGAAATGGTGTGCATGCCGTCAACTTTCGTTGTAAAGAAAGTTTGTCTTTTAAAAACGAATGCAATGTTTGTAAAATGTATCATATAGAGGTCAAATACCTCGCGATGTAATCAACTATTGTGAATCGTTTATAATGTATATGAACGGGTCCTTTCAATCTGCCTCGATTTACTCTGTCTGATATTTCCATTATAAATTAAACTCTTCCGTTCCATTATTCTCACCATTCCTATACTTTCTTTCTTAGTTCATACATCCAAAAGATTGTGAAAATGCTTATTCCCGTTCTAATCCTTGTTATTTTCCTAATTATCATTTCTGTCATCCTTCTTTTCAATGTTCCACCAGAAAAATATGTTGTCTTCTACTACTACCTTGGGGTGATACTATTCTTAATTCTACCGTGTCTTTATATTGCTATTTGTATTAATATCCACGGTCTGTAACCTCCGTGTTGTTATTGGGCTTTATATTTTCTCTTATATTTTGGAGCTCTTTGCCTTTTTATTATCTTCTCGACCTCTAGTAAAGTGAGTAACGGTCCAGAATTTGTAAGTATGGAGTTTCAAATGAACTTAATGTTCTTAAACAAGAAAGAACGTAATCGCACGATTTGATTTGTCAATTAACCTGAATCATTGAGAATAGAACTATCAAGAATATACTTTCTTGATATGTTTAGAAGTTAAGCATAATGAAAGAGTTATGTAACATGGCACATGATGACGTTATGATTTGTGAATCATCACGTCCCATTAGAAACTCAGCATGACTTACTGTAATATAATCACGTTGATCAAGTGTCATTATATTATACTAACTCATGCTTCAATTCCCAAACACTACTTCAATATCATTCAATTTTAAGCTCAAAGGTTTACAGAAAATAGAAACCAAATAGTTTCCTTTCTGATGTAACACTGATATCACGAAGAGATAAATGATTTCAGATAAGAATAGTTATGAAAATATCTTCAGAAATATCGTGGATATTTATAATAGAGGATACGATAATATCTTAGAATTTTAGAATCAAATTGTGATGAAGAAATTCATTCACGATGATTTAAAACGATTAAGGAGCAAGGTATTCGCTAAAGATTTCATCAGATTCAAAATCATCAGGATTCTTTATGTACAAGTTTAGTCCTTGTGATTTGTCCACAGTCTCTTTCATAATTTCGCATAATCCGCTTTTTGGTACTAAATTTTCTATTGTGCGTTTCAACACTCCATTGTTTATCATCATACTGTCGAAGGTTAAGGTCGTTTATGGTTGTCTACCGTTTCTGCTGCTTCATTCCGCTTTTTCAAACTTTGGAGTATTGATTCGTAGACTGGGTGCTTTTCAGAATTTCAGAATGGAAGATCATAATTCTAAGAGATAAAGGTTAAATGTGTACATATAACTGTTGATGTAGAAATACTGCAAGATTCAAAATACTAATTGCTAATTCCCGGTAGTTGGTATGACAATTATTGTTACAAGATGTTGATGAGTACATGATAGGGTTTCAATGAATATAATGATTTTTCGAAAAGTCAAAGATTAATGAAGTTGCTGGTAAGCTTACTGCTAATGTGGTGAGATATAAACGGTTCTCTGATACGATGGCGAAAGTCAAATTTATATATCGAGGTTATAATAAGGTTAATTCGAATGAAAAGTCAAAATTGATTTACTGAAGCTGTGACAAAATTGGCTAATTTGAAAAAGAATTGTAATGTTATTTTCGGTAATAACAATGCCAAAGGAATTAGCACAGATACGTGTTAAGCGTTTACTCAGGTTCCGAGTGTTCAGGTGCATAACTATATGTATCAATCTTTTTTTCCGTAGATGAAGTGTGGTTGGTTCATCCTCTCGATTGAGGTGTTTTCAAGAATCATGAAAGGTTTGAACGCAGATTGTAATTGTCAAGATACAAATGAGGTTTAAGATGAAATCAAGTGGCAAACTTGAAGAAATGTTTAGTTTCATATGTTATAATCAATACTTTAATTCAATTTAATTGTCCAATGTTAATAGTTCACAGTTAGTAGTCCACAGTTAGTACGTCAATAATTCATATGTAGTTTAATATATAATATTCGAATTAATACATGTCATGACCCATTGTATACATGTCTCAGACTCGATCACAACTCAAAGTATATATATTATTTGAGAATCAACGTCAATCCTGTATAGCTAACTCGAGCATTACCGCATATAGAGTGTCTATGGTTATTTCAAATAATATATATAGATGACGTCAATATGATATGTCAAAATATTGTATACGTGTCCCGATATTTAAAGTGCGTAAAATAAATAATAAAAATTAAATGACGATAAATAAAATTGCGAGAATTAAAATTGCGATAAATAAATTGCGATTAATAAATTGTAATAAGGAATTAACAGTTAGCTAGGAACAGTTAGCTAGGATTTTGTTAGCGTGGATTCTTAACAAAATTTCTCATAGTTAATTTGTTTGTTTCTAACAAATTTTATTTCGTCCGATGTTTTCTTCATTATACCACTTGTTGGATTCTGATAAGTCAAAATCCAAATATGAAATTGAATGAAAATGGTTACTCTGTGGTGAACAGATTTGTATATCTGTGGATGTAAGTAGGATAGTAAATGACCGTTGAATCAAATTCGAAGAATGTACAGTGTAACTTATTAATGTGAAATCTAAATATTCCTCGGGTATTACCTACCCGTTAAAATATTTTCACCATTAACAGTTTGTACGAAAATGTTTTTAATTACAATCTTTATGAAAATATATATATATATATATATATTTTTTTTTTCTTCAGATGTAATCATGGATTTAATGAGTCAATAAGCTATTAATCTCATTTGATTTACCATTAGAACTAGAATACATAATCTTTAAAATATTAGAGATTATATAATCGTCATAAAGAACGAAGATAATTGATGTAGAACGATACATAGGATGATGATTATGCTCGAGGTACATAATGAGATGTTGAAGCGTGTGATATTGAAACTTGGGTTGTTGGTAGTAATGGTATTGATGTTGGTGGTACTGTTGGTGCCGGTGACGTTGCTGAAGCTGGTACGTTTTGCACCATATTTTTCAAGGCAACAACTCGGGCGCGAAGCTCGTTAACTTATTACTCCGGGATGATTGGTGGTTCGGACGAGCGGATGAATAAGATCTAAAATGTGAGATAGTATATAATTGTGACGAGATACTCTGGAAATGAGAGAGAAAATAGTATTATGAACAGGTTCATCGGTAAG
The DNA here is from genome assembly GCF_046630445.1 of Rutidosis leptorrhynchoides. Classification (NCBI taxonomy): domain Eukaryota; kingdom Viridiplantae; phylum Streptophyta; class Magnoliopsida; order Asterales; family Asteraceae; genus Rutidosis; species Rutidosis leptorrhynchoides. Next base: position 212,927,342 of record NC_092333.1, read on the forward strand.
TATTTCAGGTTCATCGCCAAGAGGGCAATGTGGTGGATGGAAGGGATCACCTTCTTCTTGTCTCCAATGACTACATAGACTACGAACCCATCCCCAATTCATCCAGAATAGATGATGGCTAATTGATTGGTTCATTCCGGTCACACTGTTTTCGGAGCTCGAGTGAAAATCCATATTGAAATAGCTATCGGAATCTGAGGGACTCGAACTGGTTGAGGGATTCATCTCGTACGTTCAGATGAAGGATTTTTGATTAGAATTAGATTATAGGATGTAGATTAGTACCCTGAAATACATAATTTACATATGCATATATAATACTAAAATCCCATAAGTTACGGAGGAATCTACGGAAGCTGTCAGGCAAAGGTAACAATAACAGATACGCTAAGATATGAATTTATCTATATACTGTCTATGCAATAGAGGCAGTAAGACATGTCTAGACTTTAAGGATGATAAGCAAATAATTTTCGACATAAAATGATAAGCAAAACTTTTGACATGCAGACACGGTCGAAGTCCAGACCCACTAATGCATCTAAACAACTATCAGTTAGACACACTAATGCAAGACCTGGTTCGCTAAGACCACCGCTCTGATACCAACTGAAATGTCCCATTCATATCGATTATAAATGATTCACAATAGTTGATTACATCGCGAGGTATTTGACCTCTATATGATACATTTTATAAACATTGCATTCGTTTTTAAAAGACAAACTTTCTTTACATCGAAAGTTGATGGCATGCATACCATTTCATAATACATCCAACTATAAATGACTCAATAATAATCATGATAAACTCAATGACTCGAATGCAACGTCTTTCGAAATATGCCATGAATGACTCCAAGTAATATCCTTAAAATGAGCTAATGCACAACGGAAGATTTCTTTAATACCTAAGAATAAACATGCTTTAAAGTGTCAACCAAAAGGTTGGTGAGTTCATTAGTTAATCATAAATAATCATTTCCTATAGTATAATAGACCACAAGATACTCATATTTAGAAAACAATCTGTGCATGTCTACTCCTGCTGTAAAATCATTGATATGAAGAACACCGGAACCTTTTAAAACAACTCACCAACGGTAGCTAGTGCGTAGTGCAATGCAAAATCATCTCACCGTGGCAGTTAATACAATATAATTTTACAACGGTAGCTAATGCGTAGTGCAATGCAAAATCATCTCACCGTAAATAATTTTACAATGGTAGCTAATGAGTAGTGCAATGCAAAATCATCTCACCGAGGGTAGCTAAAACGGTAGCTAGTGCGTAGTGCAATGCAAAATCATCTCACCGTTACTAACTACTAAATCGAATACAATACAATACAATGGTAGCTAACGCGTAGTACAATGCGAAATCATCTCACCGAGGGTAGCTAAAACGGTAGCTACCTTTAGGATTCGCGTGAATTAGGGCCATACCCGTTTCTAATTCTTAGGTTACCAAGCAATAATAATCAGGGAAAAATATTCACAACAATTAGTGGCAATTATAACGTTCAACTAATTCAATAATAATCCACAGAACTTCTGTCTACATAATAATTCATTCGAGGAATGTTTTGCTTGTGTCATATCGAGTCAAACATTTATAAAAGAATTTCATGTATTCTCAGTTCAAAATATATTTCAAAAGCATTTAATAAAGCAGTTATAAAAACAGCGCATGTATTCTCAGTTCCAAAAATGTAAAGAGTAAAAGGGAATCAAATGAACTCACAATATTGTATTTTGCAGTAAAAATACATATGACGACATTGAACAATTGTAGGGTTGGCCTTGGATTCACGAACCTTATCAAAGGAGGTTTTTAAAAAAAAAATAAATGGCCCCGCCCGGGCTCGAACCCGCGACCTCCTGCTCACCCGAACCATCCTTTAACCATTTCGCTGCCTCAGTTTATCTGTTTTATCTCCTTTCTCATTTATATTTAACCGTGTTATTTCAGTTATCTTCATCTCCCTCAATTTCTCAATCGACCAGAACCAAATTGCAAACATATAATTGAGTTTAAAGTTGGATTTAGGTCTGTTAATTGGAGTTTATACGACCCTCAGTAGTTTCAAAATTAATAGCAAACGTAAAGTAAAAAAAAATTAAAAGAACTGCAGTTGCTGTTAACGAGAAAAAAAACCTTGAAGAACATAAAATTGATTTTGAATTTTAAATCGTTTTAGCTTATAATCACAACATGAAATACTCTCTAAATCATTCCTAGAAACTTTCTAATTCCTCAATTGAACTTGAAACATCCAAAAAAGTTCGAATTTTAACGAAGAACAATCGGTTGACTTTTAAATTTTTAAGTTTGACTTTGAAATTAGAATTCAAGAGATGAAATTGGAGCTTGAAAACTTACAGATAGTTTGAATAAGGGATTCCTAACATAACTGCATTTGTACATTTTGAAAATTCGTTCTAATTGAGCTTTTGGTAAAAATGAACTCAAGAACAGAGGTCGTGTTTCCAGTTTTTATTATTTTCTGTTTAATTAATTCGAAAATTTTAGTTACCATTAACATTTGATAATGGAAAAAGTTGAGTGATTCGTTTATCAATCTGATTGGATTGATTTATATATATAAAAAATATAGGTAGACAATTCATTCGGTGGAAGTAGAATACAGAGGGAAAAAAATAAAAAGAATAAAAGAAGATGGTGACACTCAACAGAATTTGTCTTGTATCTGTGGTCAGAATTCGATTTGGTATCAATAATCAGACAGGAAACAAAAACTTATACAGTTTGATAGGTACTAGCAACTGAATTGGATTTCTTTTCTTGATTTTTCTTTTATAAAAAAAAATTAATAATAATCATTCTATTAATAATAAATAATAATAATACTGAATATTATTAAAAATAATAACATAATAATAATACAATTAATAATAATGATACAAAAATAAAAAATAAAAATAAAATTTATAATAATAATATTATTAAATAAATTTTGTTATTTTCTATTAGCTATAATATTAATAATATTTTATAATAATAATCATAATAATTCTTAAGGATAATGGTAATAATAATATTTAATAATATTACAAATAATATAAAAGATATAGCAAGTTGCATGTATTCAATTTTCATATATCTAAGTATATTTTATATTAGAAATAATAATATTAGTAATACAAATGTTAATATTAATATTAATAATAATAATGAAAGTGATGATATTAATATTAATACAATAATTTTATTCAAACTTGTGATATGTTACAATTTATTAATTATATCATATTTTCTATAATATTTCATATTTATAAATTACAATATATATATATATTACTTATGTTTAGAATTCATATATATTTACATTTTTATTTACACACAAATGTTCGTGAATCGTCGGGCAAAGTCAAAAGGGTAATTGATTGTATGAACATAGTTCCAAGATTTTCGAGACTTACCATTACAGACTTTGATTATCGTGTCGAAATGATAAAAAGATAAAGTTTAAATTTGATCGAAAATTTCTGGGTCGTCACAACTTGTTGGTTACGTAATTTACTTCTAGAACTACCTAAACCGATCTCCAAAGTAACTCTAGTTTATTGTGACAATGTAAGCGCTATTTTCTTATCTGACAATCTGGTTCAACATCAACGCACAAAACACATCGAGTTGGATATTCATTTTGTTCGTGAGAAAGTCGCACGAGGCCAAGTTCGCGTCATGCATGTCCCAACACGTTTTTAAATAGCTGACATATTCTCCAATGGCCTTCCGCGCGTTTTATTTGAGAAGTTTCGTTACAGCCCTTGCATTCGAGACTCGAACGCTTTGACTGCGGGGGAGTATAAGTCAACACAAGTGACAAGTAAATCATAACTAGCATATCTTATATTTTTTATATATATTCACATGATTATTGTACAACTAAGGGCATATATGTTTACCTAGATTTGTGATATAGTTTCCTTATATTGCTTTGTACATCTCTGTATATATACGGGCATTTGCTCAATGAATGAGATCAAGGAACAAAATCCTTTAAAGATTAATCTTCACAGACCTTATAACTCTATTCTGTAAAGTCTGTTTATCTTTTATTTCTATATTCTTGTGTTTTGTTCTAACATTTGCAGATTGCTTGGTTGTTTAACCAATTGCTTGTTGGAGGTTTGTAAGTATTTTCTTCTTCTGGTAGCCTCTGGTGCTACTTGTGGGATTGTGTGTTTCTAGGATTTTCTTGGACTATTTGCTTATCGATTTTTTTATCTGTTATTTGCTTGATTTTTTCGTATATCTGCTACTTGTTTTCTGTTTCTTTCATAATGTCTGGTGATGAAGTTTCTGGTTCTGCTATTACTTTGATTAGTAAGATTGATTTTGGTGATCCTTTGTATTTGCATGCAGCGACACTACTGGTACACCTATTATACCTATTAAACTTAAAGGTACTGAAAATTACACTATTCGGAGTAGATCTATTTAACTTGCATTGTCTACTAAAAACAAAGTATGATTTATTGATGGAACCTGTATTAAAAATAATGATGATCCTATTTTAGCTAGTTAGTGGGATACATGTAATTCTGTTATTTTATCTTGGATTCTTGGTTCTATATATGAAGATCTTTATTCTGGTCAAATTTTCTCTACTACTGCTTCTGTTGGTTGGAATGAACTTAAAGAGACATATAATAAAGTTGATGGATCTAATATTTTTAATTTGCATATGAAAATTAATTCTTTAAAACAAAATGGGACACCTATTTGAGATTATTATCATACTCTAAATACTTTGTGGAAACAATATGATGAAATGGTTAATTTACCTAGTTGTACTTGTGAAGCTGCTGTAGCTTTACAAGATCAAACTAAAATTTTAAGGTTAAATCAGTTTCTTATGGGTTTAGATGTTGAGTTCATGCAGATCAGAAGCAATCTGCTTCTAAGAGAACCTCTTCCTGATGTGAGAACTGCATTCGCAGTTATCTCAAGGGAAGATTCTCGTAGAAGAGTTGCTTCTGTTCAACCTTCTAATAAAAGTCAAAGTTCTGCTTTTGTGTCTCAACTTGGTGAAACGACTCGAACCCGTTTATGAAAAAATGGCACTTTAAAAAAAAACTGGCTGACCACCATTTCCAGTTATAAGGTGCGGCGCGGCCCACCACCAGATCTGGAGATCTGCACTTATCAAAAACCTGTAACCAAAATACATTTGGGGGCGCGTCGCGGCCCGGATCCCCGCGTCGTGGCTTAACCCTTTGTCTGATGCTGAAAATTGATTTTAACACAAGTCCTCAATTTCATAAACCACCAACCCACATTACATTCCAAACATGCCCGAGAGCATAAATACCATGATACATAGTTTAGTTATTTTAAGATAACAAGTTTTCAAGAGTGTTCGACATCGAGGGCCACATGACCCATAAAAACACTAAGTTTTTAACACGACCCAAATTACTATAAATCACGAGTTAAGACTCAAAATCCCAACCCGATACCAAGAGCATGATCTCGGGGATTTTACCAATCCCTCACCTAAGTCTGAAGGCTACAAGCCTATCCTCCAAGCACAATCCCTCCTAAGCGTCTAGTCTAGCAACTAGATAGCTTCAAGCCAAATCTTCCGGTACCTATAAAAAGGTAACTAGATAGCAATACTTATATGCATACATACATAACCTGCTTCCTTGCACAAACAAACACAAATCCGCATACAAGCTAGTAAAGCAACCACATACTTACACAAATTCGCATACAAGCTAGCATCGCAAAAGCATATGAATACAACATAATATGCTACACAACAAACACACAAAATATGGTTAACCATACCCAAATAGTGCTAGTCATCAAATGAATAACACCATCAACCCGTGTATATGGCCAACAAAAGCGCCTGCCGGATGGCACTACCATATACACCCGAATGTGGCCAACAAAAAGTGAAATCGAACGGTGACACTTACCACATCCTCACAAGTGGCCAACAATGAGTCAACTTTCACGTAGTCGACACTCACCACTTTCCACATCCTCACAAGTGGACAACAAAGAGTGAATCATTAAAGACATCACTCACCACTATGCACTAAGTGGCCAACAAAGAGTGAACCCTCACAACCGAATGTCACTCGTCACATATCATGTGTCCAACAAAGAGTGAATCCTTTCGCCCGGTGTCACTCGCCACTTCACCAGCAAGCAAACAACTTATATACATGAACATATAAATACTCCACTCATCTTGAAATGCAAGCACAAGCCATGTATATAATACCATCGTCCGCATCCAAGCAAGGAAGCACCTATATATACATAGACATACAAACACGTAAACAACCAATCTCTATAAGAGAATCTAATGCCACACCCTTACCCAAGAGTTTCCACCTTGATTACTAACACTCGCCCATTTAGACATCTAAATGGATATCACCAAATTATCACTACGGGTGGTATTTTTAACCAACACACAACAAGTGCCATTCAATCGAATTGCACTCGACCCAAAAGACCCGAACCATCACCACTACATGTGGTAATTTGAGCCCACCAATACCTTAAATTTATAAACACTTACACCATGCTCAAAACCCCAAGCAATAACACCGTGTTCACAAATTACCCATTTTGACAATTTGGACAGCCCCTTATTCACAGTCATTTCTAACCTGTTTAAACCCTGACTCAGTAAATACAAACTTATTCATTGGAAAGTATACTCAAAGACCTTTCTGAAAAGTACTCACACGCCTTAAACGGAGTCACGGTTTGCAAGATATGCCCTTTTGAAAATCATGTTTTATACAATTTTTATAGTGACGGGTTTGACCACTTTTGACCAAAATCCAACCTTATGAACATACCCAAAACACTAAATTACAAATCTTGCTTAACTACATCATTAGGGACTGATTTTTATCCATATTAATCATCACATCATCATCAACATATCTTTGAGGCATTTCATCATACACCTTACATGCATGCCCCAAGAGAAACAAAACAACAACTAACTTGGTGTTTTAACTCACTAAGAACCCTAGTCCAACCCAAAGAACGAAATTGAAACACAAAATTCGGATTAAGAACTTACCAAAACATTAGAATTGAAGCCCTAGGTAGCTAGAACAAGAACCCAAGTCAAGTGAGTCAAGATCACTCCTTTTTCTCCATGTTCTTCCTCTTTCTCTCTCTAAAAATGTCACACTCTCTCTAGAAGATGAGGGTGTTTTTCCAGATTTGTTTTGAGCTGAAAAAGTAGCTCTCAAATTGATTTTGAGGGTGAAATTCGTTTTTTATATATTTACGCATTTACTCCCTCAATTTACAAAAGCTGCCAAACTCACTTTTAACTCGTATTCGGCCCATTTGCCACTAATGTATGCCTAATTTTGAAAAACTTAAAACACGAAAGTCATAGCCCTATTCGTTACGGACGTCCGGATTTTTGAATCACCTCATTTTGAGGTCGTATGAGCAAGTTATGCTTAAAATACGAAAACATCCCCAAAAATGACTTCTTATCGAAAAGTTAACCGTTAAGCATTTTGACTAAATATTTTTAGCTCACGACCACCAACACTTACTATTATTATTAATAATAATATTTTAAGTCACTTCTAACATCCCGAAACACCCCTATCACTCCCGGTATTATTATTAAATTAAAATATATAAGAATATATTATAATAATACTCAATTTTTTGGGATGTTAATACTTGGAAATACTGGATCCAATCTGTCTAATAACAGGAATAGGTTTAATAGAGGTCCTAATCCTAATTTGAATTGCACTAAATGTAATAAACTTGGTCACACTCTAGATAGATGTTTTAAAATCATTGGTTATCCTTCACATTTTAAGAAACCTTCATAGAATACTAAATCTTTCAGTTCAAATAACTCTGTTTCTAGTAGTTCTCCTGTTGATAATACATGTAATACTGACAATCCATCAAGTGTGTTTTCTTTGTCTAGTGATCAATTGGCTAAACTCTTAAACTTGTTAAATGATAATTCTGCTCAGTCTTCTAATGTTTGTGCAAATATGGAAGGTAAAATTTTTAATATGAATACATTTTTTTAATAAAAAGTTTCAAAACTTTTTCAATTGTCACTCTAACATCAATGATAATAAGGGATGGATTATAGATTCAGGGACAAATCAACATATGACTATTTCTGAAAAAGATCTTTTTAATATTGTAGATATATCAGATTTTAACCTTAAGGTTTCACATCCTAATGGTACCGAAGCTAGAGTTAGGAAAATTGGTAATCTTAAGCTTACTGATAGAATAATTTTGTATGATGTGTTGGTTGTCCCTGGGTACTGTGTATCTCTTTTATCTGTTAGTAAGTTAGCATCTGATAGTGACTTATGTGTTCTTTTTGATAAACACAAATGTTACATTCAGAATTCGATGTCAAGAAATACCCTGGGGATTGGTAGTAATTGTAAGGGACTATATTTGTTTGATAAGTATCAAGGTGATTATATTAATGCAATGTGTTTTCATATGAGTCTACAATGCTTTGGCACTGCAGACTAGGTCACCCATCTAGTCCTGTTTTACAAGTTTTAAATAATAAGCTTAATATAAATGAAAAGGAAATTAACTATCCATGTGATGTCTGTCTTAAAGCAAAATAAACTATAGATAGTTTTCCAACCAATGAACATAAATCTAAAAACTTGGGTTACTTGTTGCATTTGGACTTATGGGGTCCATATAGTGTGACTAGCAAAGAAGGTTTTAAATATTTTTTGACTGTAGTTGATGATTATACAAGGGCTGTTTGGGTTTACATGCTAAAATCTAAAACTGATGTATTTGATAATGTTTCACATTTATTCTCCTTAATTAAAAATTAGTTTGATAACCTAGAATCTTTTTTTGATTTCGAAAAAATTTTCATGGTGGATCAAGACGAGAATGAATCCGGTAATCCATGTGAAAATAATCAGAATTGATAATGGTTCTGAGTTTGTAAACTCTTAAATAAATAATCTTGTTAATACTTCGGGTATACTTCATCAGACTACTATTTCTTACACACCCCAACAAAATGGGGTGGTTGAAAGGAAACATAGGCACCTTCTAAATGTGGCTAGGTCTCTTATGTTTTAGGGGGGATTCCTCTTAATATGTGGAGTGATTGTGTTCTAACTGCTGTGTATTTGATTAACAGGACACCATCTAAGGTCTTACCAGGCAAAACTCCCTTTGGAATGATTTATGGTTTTGAACCAAACCTCTCTCACTTAATAAACTTTGGTTGTTTTGTGTTTTCAACTGTTCTAAACGAGTCTAATAAATTTTCTTTTAAATCTGAAAAGCTGTTTTTATTGGTTATTCTGGTAAAAAAAGGGTTATAAACTTTGGAGTTTGGAAAGGAAAATTGTTTTTTATTCCAGAGATGTGAATTTTTTTGAAAATATTTTTCCTTTTAAACTTGTTTCTTAAAATGATCTTCAAAATGTTGAACAAAAATTTAAATAGTTTAAATTTTTTTGATTTATATTTTTCTGAAAAAGATGCCAAAAATAATAAAAATCCCAATGATGAAGGGAAAGGTATGTCTGATGAGATTAACCAGGAATCAACCCCTGGTAGTAGCTCATCTCCAGTATGTGGAGGTAACCTGTATGACTCAATTGTTGACAATAATCATGAAAATGATTCATTCCCTGAGGGCAATGATTTTGAACAAATTGAAACTGGAACTCAAGTTGGGCATGCTAGCCTAAGAAAGTCTGATAGAGTGTCTGTTTTACCTAGGAGATTTGATGACTACATCATAGAGGGTATAGTTAGATATGGACTTGAAAAAGTTGTTAATTACTCTAGTCTTAGTCTTGATAATTATTGTTTTACATCTAGTTTGAATAAATCTGTTGAACCCAAGCATTATAATCAAGCCGCTAATGATCCAAATTGGGTTGCATCCATGAATGAGGAAATGGAAGCATTATATAGAAACAATACTTGGGTGTTAACTGAGTTACCTGAAAATAGAAAAGCAATAGGATGTAGATGGATATATAAGATTAAATATAAGTCTAGTGGAGAAATAGAAGATATAAAGCTAGGTTTGTAGCTAAAGGATATAGTCAAAGGGAAGGAATTGATTATGAGGAGACCTTTAGTCCTGTTGTGAAAATGGTTATTGTTAGATGTCTTTTAACTATGGCTATTCAAAATGACTAGAAACTGTTTCAACTTGATATTAATAATGCTTTTATGTATGTTGATATGTCAGAAGATGTATATATGGAGTTACCACAAGGTTATTTTTCAAATGATGATACTAGGGTTTGTAAATTAATAAAATCTTTGTATGGTTTAAAGCAAGCTCCTCGAAGGTGAAATGAAAAATTAACCTTAGCTTTAAAAGAAAATGGTTTTGTGTAAAGCATTAATGATTACTCTTTATTTGTTAAAAATCATGATTTTTTTGTTTCTTGCACTACTTGTTTATGTGGATAATATAGTTATTACTGGTAATAATGAAATTGAAATTATTAAGTTTAAAAAAATTCTAAAGTCTAAGTTTTTAATTAAAGACTTAGGTGAATTGAAATATTTTTTAGGCATTGAAGTTTTGAAATCTGAAAATGGACTTTGTTTAAGTCAAAGAAAGTATTGTTTGGAACTTTTGGATGAGTTTGGTTTAGTAGGTGGTAAAACTATTGGTTCACCTTTAGAATCTAATATTGTTATTTCTAATGTTCCTACTTCTGATGATTCAATTTTAACTAATATTTCTGAATATCAACAGTTAATAGGTAAATTAATTTACTTAACTATGACTAGACCTGATATTTCACTTGTTGTCCAATGTTTAAGTCAGTTTATGCACACACCTTTACAGTCACATTTTAAAATTGCATTAAGATTACTTAGGTATTTGAAAGCTTCTCCTGGCAAAGGTGTGTTATTGAAAAAATCTAGTTATATTTCTTTGTCTGTATTTGTAGATGCTGATTGGGGTAAGTGTTTATCCACTAGAATGTCTGTTACTAGTTATGCTGTTTTCTTTTGTGATTCTCTTGTATCTTGAAAGAGCAAGAAGCAAGCTACTGTATCCAGATCCTCTATAGAATCTGAATACAGAGCAATGGCTTCTGTTACTGTTGAGATAATATGTATTTTAAAGGTTTTAAAAGATTTAATTTTTGATTCTCTTTTGCCTGTCAGGATATACTGTGATAATAGGCCTGCAATTTTACTTGCAGCCAATCCAGTGTTTCATGAAAGGTCTAAGAATTTTGAAATTGACTTACATATTGTAAGAGATAAGTGTACATCTGGCATTATAGAAATTGTACAAATTAACACTGAAGATCAAACATCGGACATTTTTACAAAGGGGTTGGGTATTAATCAACACAATTAGCTTTGTGATAAACTAAAACTTGTTAACATGTTTCATGCAATTAAGGGGGAGTGTTAAAATAAATAATCTAAGATGAAACATGAAACTATTGCTTGTAGTTATTGTGTTGTTTGTGTGAAGATGTATGCTGCAAAGAATTTGGAGATGAGCTGTGTTTCATGCTGTTAAAGATTAAGGACTGAATATGCATTAAAGAAAGTTATGGTACTGGAGCTACGAATTCAAGAAATGTGCATCTGGATCAAGTTACAAGCCCTAAACATCAAGCCTAGTCCAGTAAAGGCCCATTCTCTAAATTATATATTTAATTTATTCATCTTATTTCTGATTATCTCATTATTTTTCTATTTTTGTATCATCGAGAGACTAGGGTTTGAGATCATCTTCGCTGTTTTCATTCTTATTTCGATTTCTCTTTAATTCTTAAACATATTGTTAAGGATTTTCATATTCTAATTATCTTGTATTGCTGTGTAAACACTTGAGTGTTATTTTGGTGAGAATCATTTGAATCGATTGTGATTGAATACAATTGATTTTGTTTCATTGTTGATTCTTGTGATCTTCGTTAAATCTGACAATAATGTATGTTGTTTAGATCACCTTACAGTTTCTTTACTTGCATTTCTAATTTTTAAGATGTAGCACTAGGATATCATGGAGGTAATGGTGATAGTGATCCTTCACGTTTAAAATATCAAGGTAGGTACATAGGTATGTATGTAAGTATGTACATAGCAATAGAATATCATGAACTAAATTTTATTATTTATTAATCTTTATTATAGAAAATTTGTTGTTATATCGTTCAGGTTGTGCAGCTAGTAGGTCGACTCATTATGTTTGTAAGTGATAAAGTACCTATGTATTGTATCTATGCAAGTATATATGTAAATGTGTATGTAACACTGAGTATTGTTTTTGTGTTTTTAACTATACTGGGAGGACGAGGATGATGTCGAGGATGACGACGAGACTAGGATATTTGGCTAGATCCTCGAGGCTTTTAAATAGTTCAATTCTTATTTTAGGATAAACCCGCTGGCACAATATTATTGTCTAATTAGAAACTATGCGTTATTTAAGCATCGTTGATGTTAGTGTTGATATTTGTATTGACATTGTGGTTGTTTTCTTTTGTTGATGGTGTGGTTGATATTGTAGTTGTCAGCTTGTCGATGATTGTAATATCTTGTAAAATTAAAACAATAAATTTGATTACAAATAAACATATGTTTTGAAAGTATAATCATTTATAATTAAATAGTTACATTATTTCATAAGTCTAATATAATAAATCTATCTTTAATTTATTTAACAATAAAGTTACCATAAGTTAAATAACAATTATGTTGTCACATGTTTAATAAATTCTTAAACCATGAACTTTTTAATTAACTCACTTTATAAATTTAAAACTTTCAACATTGGATTCTTTCTATCATAAACTTAAACTGTAAACAAACTAGATACGATGTATGATATAGCATTACATCTCATACAAGTCTAGATACATAAAAGACCTTTGGTTACCATATTAATGCAACTTACTAATAAGTAGTGTTTAATCACTTATTTACTTCCATATTAATCACCATTTATTCTTAAACTAATGATTTTTTATATAACACTTTCACTACACTTAATGGTTGATTGCTGTTGTGGATAAGCTGATGTAATTCGATGTTCATGGACATATTACAATCCTGGTAGACGCTACAATGGTTGCCAAACAGAGATATTATTCTACCTTTTCTTTCTTGAAAATTTATAATCGATTATTGTTGGGACAAAACAGAACCTTCACCCACAATTGCACCTGCAACCAAAATTGCACCTGCAATCAAAATTGCACCTGCAACTAATTTTAAACATGCTTCCAATTTTGCACCTGCAACCAAATAAGTGTTCTGGATCAAAATCACTGAGAACAAAATCACATTTTATTTTGGTTGCAGGTGCAAAATTGGTTACATGTGTAATTCTTGTTGCAGGTGTAATTCTGGTTGCAGTTTCTGTTTTGTCCCAACATAAATCGATTAGAAATTTCAAGAAAGAAAAGTTAGAATAATACCTTTGTAGGGCACCCATAGTAGCGTCTACTAGGATTGAGATCTGTCCATGAACATCGAATTACAACCGCTTTTCCACACCAGCAATCAACCATTATGAGCTTCAAAAGTGGAATAGAAACGAATGTGTAATTAGGAACCAATTAGGACCGTATAGTGAATTAGGGTTTAAGTGAATTGATATTATCGATTGGTGAAGTTCAAATGCCTTATATATATATAATTAATTTATCAAAGGGGCGATATTACCCTCACATGTGTGGCACATTCGAGGGGTTTACCTTAAAAACCTAACAGACGTTACCATGGGGGTACCAAACACGAAACTTAAGCAAAAAAAGGTACCAACGATGCAAAAAATAAAGTTAAGGTTTTTTCATGAAAATGTAAACAAACCACAGGTACCAACAACATAATTTTTTATAACACCCTAAGACTGGCCTAGTAGGAATGACTAGTTTGCCCTTATGCATTATTAAATGCCAAATTAATTATTAGATGTTTTTAGCTATTTGACTATTTAGTTGAGACTAGTTCGTAACAATGGTCACAGAACAAGTTTGTTTATAGATATCTGATAACAGGTAAATACATGTGTGTTGTGGGGTATAGGTTATTAAACCTTTTATGTTAGGTGAGCAGAGTCATTTGATCACTTTCTAGACTCTTCACCAAAACACAAACCATACCTAACATCCTCCCTCTTTGAAACCATAATCTCCAAATCTTGTTTATGATCCTTGTTTTTGTTGTAAATCGGTGTCTAGTGATTTCGGGAGTTCAAACAAGGTAATATATATATAATTACGTGTTTAAATTTGTATTAAATTGGGGTTTTTAGTTAGGTTTATCAAAATGTTGTTTAGTGTCAAATTCGTGCACATTTGATGTTGTTTTGATGTAATACTTGTGGGTTTATGTCTGTGATGGCCCGTCAAGTACCCATAACGGCTCCGTCACTTGATCCCACAGCTTGATCGAAACTCTATATGAATTTAATAAACAACATTGCATTCTTTATTCAAAAATGATTTTCTATAAAGGAAACCTACCAAAATATGTAGTTTAGAAAAGCCCAACATATATAAGTAAACAATGTTGACCCAAAACATGTCAACCAAAACCACCCACAATGTATCAAAACCGAAATAGAATGCAAAGTTTAATGTTTAACATAAATCTGCCAAAATGCATGCAGACCCTCTATCACAGCGGAAGCCAATTAATCAAGTACCTGAGAAAACATGCGAGTATACTGTCAACAAAAATGTTGATTGAATTATAGGTTTTAAAATAACAAATAAACTTTAGACCACAAGATTTCAAATGTTAGAAAACATAAAATATTATTCCATTAATCCATGAGTCACCTGGTAACCACTAAACCATTTCCATACCCTTACCAAACAACAATATACACTGAACATGTGTATCTTCAAAAATAACGAAGTACTGATTCATTTCGTTTATAAATTGCTAGCGCGACTAGCACGAAATGGGGTTGTCAAGCCCGATAGATCTATCTATAGGATTCACGTTCACCAGTAGAAACTAGTGATTATAGTACCAGATTAGGGAATATTTTTGTTCAACTCACAATGAATAATTTAAATTAATTTCCACTTGTGTCTAAAATATAAAACAAAATTTGCATGTAATCTCATCCCAAAAATACTTTAAAATAGTATGAAAACGGGACTATAACTCACCTTAATGTAAACGAAGCAACAATCACAGAAAAGCGAACAACAAATGGTAAAGTGATCAAGAATGACCACAACGCCGACCTATAAATAAAGCAAGTGGATATAAATAACTAACTTAGGTCAAGTCTTAGTATGATAGCTATAGTACCTGTTGCAAATAAGCATATAGAACAACACTCAGTATGCTTCGGTATGATCAGGACAGCGTAAAACACGTACTTTCTACTTTTAGAAAGTTTCTATTTTTAGCAGGTTTCCATTTTTGGAAAGTTTCTATTTTTAAAAAGTTTCTATTTTTGGAAAGTTTCTATTTTCAGAAAGTTTCTATTTTTGGAAAGGTTCTATTTTTAGAAAGTTTCTATTTTTAGAAAGTTTCTATTATTGGAAAGTTTTTAACTTAGGAAAGTTTCCTTAATTAGAAAAGTCAACTGAAAGTCAAAGTCAACCGAAAGTCGACTCAAAAGTCAACCTTGGTCAAACTTAGTCAACATTAAATTTTTAAGTGTATATTTTATTAATAATATAAGTTATAATGTTATTTAAAGTCATATATGTATAATCATGTCATATCATAAGTTTAATTAAATTAAATTGAATTATAAAGTTAACATAAGTTTAAATGATATAATTAATGTAACATAGATATTTAATTAATTAGTTAAATATTAATCATATATAGGTACTATTAATTAATAATAAATTTTTAATCATATCACAAGTATTATTAATTAATAATGAATTCTTAATCATATCATAAGTTTTAATTATAATTATTGAACCATAAGTACTTAATAATTAAATTATAATTAAATAATAACTAAGCCATATAATAATTAAATAATTAATTAATCTTTATTATAAGTATTGATATAATAATCTCATAACACAAGTTTAATACTTATCATAAGTATTTTTCAATAATAATAAAAGTATTATTAATCATAAGTTTAATTAAAGGTATAATTAAATCATAAAGTAATTAATAAATGATATAATAAATATATATCATAAGTCTTAATTAAAAATAATTACTTTTATATCATAAGTAATTTAATAATAATGAAAATCATTATTTATAGCATAAGTTCAAATTTTATAACCATAAGTTTAATTAAAAGTTCGTCGGGTCATAACTTGAGTCTCGGGTGTCGGTTTTCAACGAATTTTATATATATCTTCGTCTAACCAAACAACCCTACACATTAGTACACTCAAGAATACCCTAAGGCCAGTTCATGAGTCATGAAAAACAGCCATGAACCAACTTGAAACATTAATCCGCTTTAAATATTGTTTTAGCCATTCCGGGTGATCCGTGGCTCGGATTTCGATGACCCGAACATGAATGTTCATCCAATAATCAATCCTAACCCACTAGCACACCCTAGAGACTCCAAAATGGTCACAAAGTTGACCAAAATGGAACACACACGTTTTTACATTTTAATTCCATCAAAACCCTAAATCGGGCATAACTTTTTATCCGAAAGTCGAAAAAACATGAATCCAAAGCCTAAAATTATTGTCATGATGAGAGGAACTCATCTAATCACTTTATTTAATCAAAAATACATGTTAATTCCACTGATTTTAGCCAACAAGCTGTTGTCCAAAATTAATCAAACCGAAAACATACATAAACGAGTATTTCTACGCATCCAATCATCAATACAACAATACACAAGTACTATACTATCATAATAACATCAAAAACAGTAAAAATGAATAATAATGAAAAATCTAGAGTTAGGGTTTATACCCTAATCAATAAAAGAAAGATATGAGCGCGTAGAGAACGATGCGGTGAATTCGATTACACTAAAAGCCCTTTGAAATGAATAACAATTTGATGAAGATGATGATGATTTTTGATGGTGGTGGCGACAGTTCCAAAAGGGAAAAGAGAGGAAGAGAGAAAAAATTAGAATGTGATTTAGGTTGAAAATGAATTATGAAATGGTGATTAAGGTTACTAGTTACAAAAATGCACAAAACACCCCCTACAATGGGGTTCGATCGAATGGTGTGGGGTGGGCCCCATTTATGGGCCACCTTGAAGTATAGACTAAAAGCTTTTAGCCCAAATGTCTGAACGAAGCTCGAAACGCGAAAACAACGCTACGCGATTTAATATTCGGAAAGAACACGCATGCGCAAAAAATAAAATATATAAATACTATATATGATCATATGATATAAAAATATCATAATTAAAATAATTTGGATTTAAAAATGTCAAAAGTCTGACCGTTGGTTTGAAAACCGAAAAGATTCGCCGGATAGAAATCCACGACACGTAGAAACGTACAACTTTAAATACGAATACAAATATTCATATAACACATAATAAATAATATTTACTAAAATAATAATATGGTCATAGAAATGATGTGGCACGAATAACAATTAACGAACGTTAAATAATAAATGGTTAAAGATAACAGAAGAAGTAGGGTCGTGACAGTACCTTCCCGTTACGGAAATTTTGTCCCGAGATTTAAGCAGGTGCAGGGGTTGACTCATCATCTGGGAAAAAATGCGGGTACTTCTGCCTCATTTGATCTTCATGTTCTCAAGTGAACTCGGGTCCGCGTCTGGCATTTCATCTAACTCGGACGATAGGAATCCGACTCTACTTAATTGTTTTTAACCTCTCGATCCATAATCTCGACAGGTTCCTCAATAAAATGGAGTTGTTTATCAACATGAAGTTCTTCAAGAGGAATGATTTCATCAGCCTCGGCCAAACACTTCTTCAAATTTGACACATGAAAAACGTCATGAACAGCGCTAAGTTCTTGTGGCAATTTCAAACGATAAGCCACGAGTCCAACTCTCTCAGTAATCTCAAACGGTCCAACAAATCAAGGATTCAACTTTCCTCTCTTACCAAATCGTACCACACCCTTTCAAGGTGATACCTTCAACATGACACGGTCACCGACCTAAAATTCTAAATCTTTTCTTCTAACGTCGGCGTAACTCTTTTGCTGAGTCCTAGCGGTTTTCAATTTTTTATTAATATGTACGATCTTCTCGGTAGTCTCATGAATAATCTCTGAGCCTGTGAGTTAAGCATCACCAACCTCATTCCCACATATAGGAGACCTACACTTCCTACCATATAGAGCCTCAAATGGGCCGACTTTAATACTTGTGTGGTAGCTGTTATTATAAGAAAATTCAGTTAGTGGCAAATACCTATCCCAACCATTACCAAAATCAATCACGCACGCTCGCAACATGTCTTCCAATGTTTGGATGGTCCTTTCACTCTGACCATCTGACCGTAGATGATAAGCAGTGCTCATATCCAACTTAGTTACCAAATCTTCTTGTAAGGATTACCAAAACCTCGACATGAATCGACTGTATCGGTCTGAAATAATGGATACAGGAACACCATGTCTCGAAACAATCTCCTTCAAATACAAACAAGTAAGTTTTTCCATCGAATCTCTTTCTTTAATCGGCAAGAAATGAGCTGACTTTGTGAGTCGATCAACAATCACCTAAATGGTATCGTAACCACCCATAACTCTCAGTAACTTCGTAATAAAATCCATCGTAATACCTTCCCACTTCCACTTGGGAACCTCAGGTTGCACCAAAAGTCCGGACGGTTTCTGATGTTCAGCTTTAACCTTAGCACAGGTCAAACACTTAGCCACATAAGTAGCCACATCAGCTTTCAAGTTAGGCCACCAGTATAGCTCCTTAAGATCATGATACATCTTTTCTGAACCAGGATGAATAGAGTACCTTGACTTATGAGCTTCATCTAACACAAGTTGTCATAAAGCACCAAATTTCAGAACCCAAAGATGTCCCACAAAATACCGAGTACCATCTGCTCATACCTCAAATTTCTTACCCATGCCTCTAAGCTTCTCGTTCACAAAATTCTCCTCCTTCAAGGCTTCTTGCTGAGCCGCAAGAATCTGCCTTGCGAGGTTTGTTCGAATGGTCATATTCAAGGCTCTAAACCTACGAGGTTCAACCCTCTCTTTTCGACTTAATGCATCGGCCACAACATTGGCCCTTCTCGGATGATATAGGAGTTCACAATAATAATCGTTCAATAACTCAATCCATCTTCGCTGTCTCATATTTAGCTGTTTTTGATCAAGAATATGTTGAAGACTTTTGTGATCAGTGTACATTGTACTTTTGACCCCATATAGATAGTGTCTCTAAATCTTAGGCGCAAACACAACAGCTCCCAATTCTAAATCATGGGTTGTATAATTATGTTCATGAATCTTCAACTGACGTGACACGTAAGTAATGTCTTTCTTTCATTGCATCAAAACGCAACCAAAGCCTTGACGCGAAGCATCACAATAGACAACAAAATTGTCATTACCCTCAGGTAGGGATAATATCAGAGCAGAAGTTAACTTCTTCTTCAGAGTTTAAAAGCAGCTTCTTGTTCATCTTTACACTCATACTTCTTCCCCTTGTGGGTTAAAGCAGTCAGAGGTTTCGCTACTCGAGAGAAATCTTAGATGAATCTTCTATAATAGCCTGCCAAACCTAGAAACTGGCGAACATGAGTAGGAGTCTTCAGAATTTCCCACTTCTCAACTGCCTCAATCTTAGCAGGATCAACTTGAATTCTCTTTTTACTAACAACGTGTCTAAGGAATTGAACTTCTTTTAGCCAAAACGCACACTTTGAAAACTTAGCATACAGTTCTTCTTTTTTTAACAAATCGAGCACTAACTTAAAATGTTCTTCGTGCTCTTGATCACTCTTGGAATAGATAAGAATATCATCAATGAAAACGATAACGAACTTGTCCAGATAAGGTCTACACACACGGTTCATGAGGTCTATGAACACAGCAGGTGCGTTAGTCAATCTGAACTGCATAAAAAGAATTCGTAGTGACCATATCGGGTACGGAATGCGGTTTTCGGAACATCGGTTTCTTTAACCCACAGTCGGTGATAACGGAACGAAGATCGATCTTAGAATAAACGGACGAACCTTGAAGCTGATCGAACAGATCATCGATTCTCAGGAGGGGGTAACGGTTCTTAACTGTAAGCTTGTTCAATTCGCGATAATCAATACACAAACGAAACGAACCATCTTTCTTTTTAACAAACAGAACAGGAGTTCCCCAAGGGGATGAACTGGGGCGAATGAAACCTTTGTCTAATAACTCACGGAGTTAACTCGACAACTCTTGAAGTTCGGAAGGAGCGAGTCTATAAGGAGCACGTGCTATAGGAGCAGCACCGGGTACAAGGTTGATTTGAAATTTTACCACGCGTTGTGGCAGAAGGCCAGGTAAATCCTTGGGAAACACCTCGGGAAAATCTCTAACAATATGAACATCACCAACGCTCTTCTCTTCTTTATTAGAATCTACAACATAGGCTAGGATAGCATGACAGCCTTTGCGAAGATATTTATGAACTTGCAAACAGCTAATAAGATTTAACTGTCTGTATTTCTTATCCTCAAAAACCATCAGCGGCTCTCCAGCCACACGGGTAATACGCACGGCTTTCTCATAACACTCGATTTCAGCACGATTCTCAGATAACCAATCCTTACCAATAACAACGTCAAAACTTCCTAGTTCAGTCGGTACCAAGTCTACCTCAAAGTCTCTACCAACCAGTTTAATGTTACACTTACGGTACATGGTCTTAGCAGTAAGCACCTTACCATTAGCTATCTCTACAACATAAGTTCTGTCTAGAGGAGTTAACGGAGTTTTGATTTTTGGACTAAATTTACTTGACATAAAATTTAAATCAGCCCCTGAATCAAATAGTACATAAACCGATAAATCATTGACCGAGAACGTACCAGTAACAAGTTTTGGATCTTCCTCAGCGTCCCTGGCATTAAAATTGAACGCCCTCCCACGCGCGTTCTCAGTAGTCTTCTTATTGGGGCACGTATCACGAAAATGCCCAGGCTTACCACATTCATAACAAACCTTATGAGTACCGCCATTCTTCGACTTCCCATTACCATTACCACCATTATTACCACCACTTGTAGCAGGAAGAGCAGTATTCGGCATAACCACCTTGCAATCCTTAGCAATGTGTCCTTGTTTCGAACACCTATTACAAGTAACCGAGCAATAACCATCACAAGATTTATAACATCTTGGACAAACACGCTGACTACGATTATTCGAACCCAGAGTATTTTGTTTCTTCTGCTGATTTTGATTCTGGTTGTGAGAGTTATCCCACTTCCTTTTTCCATCATCAGCCTTTTTAACTACTTCATCACTAGCATTAGACACAGTTTTCTTAACCCTTCGCAATATCTTATCATTCAGCTTATGCGCCATTGATATGGCAGCTTCAATAGTCTGCGGCTCACTAGACTCAACCCAAGTCTCAATCTGGTACGATAATCCATCAATATACGCTTCAATCTTGAGGTCTTCCTCAAGATAAGCATTTGGGCACAACAACATCAATTCAAAGAACCTTTGATCATAGGCATCGATATCGGTCCCCTTCATCTTTAAGTTCTTAAGTTCAGTCTCCAACTTTTTGAGTTCACCCCTGGGACGATAACAGGTGATCATCCTCTCTTTGAAGATGTTCCAAGTCAAACTATAAGCAGCATCATTACCCAAACTGTTCACCAAATTATTCCACCAAGTTAATACACTGTCCTTGAGAGTGCAACTGGCGAAACTAACATTGTCCTCATTACGGACTCTACTAACCCGAAAGATAGACTCTAATTTCTCAAACCAGCAGGTAAGTCCGATAGGCCCTTCTGTGCCACTAAATTCCTGTGGACGACTAGCAATAAAAGTCTTGTGGGAGCATCCCACCTAATTGTAGACATTAGCATTATCATTAGCAGCCATAGCAGCTGTTATCCCTTCAGAAATTAAACGTTGCATGCGAGCTTCGTTGGACACCCGGGGCGGCATGATCTTCAAAACAGAATAACACAACCGTTAGTACTAAGAATAATACCAGTGTTATAAAGGAATAGATCGAACACGAAAAGTTTAACCATTACAATAATAGTCAAGGAACACTATGAGTAATACCATGATAGTTATAGAAATAGCCACCACATGCATACATACTTATGATAAAAATCATACATCATACATAGCATCTAACATACATGAACTATATTACACATATAATATAACATGCCAAGAGTCACAACACCAAAATAAAACCATGATGATGATAAATGAACATATGATATATAAAGGAAATAACCATCCATAACATAAATGAAAATATCCCATAACAAAATCCTCGGCAAAACGCCGTACATCACCAAAATGAATGTATAAAAGGACAATAAGTCTATGAAATAAGGATATCACTCATGAAATATCACATCACATCTGCTTGGAGCGGGTATGATAAGCTGGCCCGGTATGAGGCTCCTCGGGAGTCTCATACTTTCTCAACTTACCCTTAACCGTCTCCAACTCCGTCTTGAGGCCACGTATCTCACCCACTAAGGCCTCGAACCTAGCGTCTACCTCTCGGTTATACTTCTGGACCCCGAACTCGATCTGATTCTTGAAGCTAATGAACCCATCCATAGCACCCATAATCTCATCAAGCATCTCCACATGCGGCAAAACACACATGCAGTCACTCAGGGCATCAATACGGGTCTCCGGCTGGAAGGCCCAGGTCATATGGGTAATAGTGGACATGTAGTAGTTAACTGGATCGTCCAAGTAATATCTCTAGAATGAGCAAATGCACAGCGGAAGATTTCTTTCATACCTGAGAATAAACATGCTTTCAAGTGTCAACCAAAAGGTTGGTGAGTTCATTAGTTTATCGTAATTAATCATTTCCATAATTTTAATAGACCACAAGATTTCCTTTATTCAATAATCATACACTCGTAAGTGTTTAAAAATCATTCATATAGATTGAACACCTGGTAACCGACATTAACAAAATGCATATAGAATATCCCCAAAACAGAAATCCATTTGTATTAATAACTCGAAGTACTAAAGCATACCATTTTCCAGTATGGGGGGAGTTAGTGCCCGTAGATCTACCTTCAAGATTCGCGTCAATTAGGGTGTTTGTTCCCTAATTCTTAGGCTACCAAGCTAAAAAGGTGATATTCGATTCGATAATCCAACCATAGAATGTAATTTTAAGTACTTGTGTCTATTTCGTCAAACATTTATAAAAATAGCGCATGTATTATCAGTTCCAAAAATATATATTGCAAAAGCATTTAAAAAGGGAGCAAATGAAACTCACAATACTGTATTTTGTAGTAAAAATACATATGACGACATTGAACAAGTGTAGGGTTGGCCTTGGATTCACGAACCTATATCATTTGTATATTTATTAATATACGTAATCGTAAACGATCAAATTTATATATATATGTATAACTTTATTAGTTATATTATTTTTATATTGAATATATATATATATATATATATATATATATATATATATATATATATATATATATATATATATATATTTTATATTTTCATTTTGTATATATAAAAATATTAGTTTTGTTATGTTATATGTATTAAATATTAAATATGTATATATATTTCATTTGTTTGTTAAAGTAGTAATTATAATAATACCAAAATAATATTACCAGTGATTAAAATAATAATAATAATAATAATAATAATAATAATAATAATAATAATAATATTGATAATAATGATAATAATAATAATCTTAATGATAATTTTAGTAATAATGATAATTTTAATAAAAATGAAAATCCTTAGTAAAAATGATAATGATAATAATAATTAATACCTTACTTAAATCGTAATCTTATCCATAGTTTTAAATTCATAATTTCATACGTATTACTTAATATTATTTATAGCAAAAATATGTTTTTCATATTCAAAGTTTTGAATTAATGTTTATAATAATACTTTTGATAAAAATACATAATACTTTATGATAATAATAATAATAATAATAATAATAATAACAATCTTTTTATTATTAATGATAATATTTATAATAATACTACTTAATGATATTACCAGTAAGGATAATAATATTAGTAATAACAATAATAATAATAATAATAATAATAATAATAATAATAATAATAATAATAATAATAATAATAATAATAATAATAATAATAATAATAATAATAATAATAATAATAATAATAATAATAATAATAATAATAATAATCCTAATTGTAATTATTATACTTATATTAATAATGACAATAATGATAATTCTTAATGTGATTAATAATAATGATACTTCTAATATCTTAGGAGTAACAACAATTATCATAATAATAATAACAACAACTAATAATAATAATAATAATAATAATAATAATAATAATAATAATAATAATAATAATAATAATAATAATAATAATAATAATCACACTAACAATAATAATAATAATAAAAAATTTGATCAGAAAAACTACCTCTCCAAAGCTTTAAAAAAAATAGTTGCCCACTGCCCGGGCTCGAACCCGTGACCTCTTGCTAAACCGTCAACACCCTAACCAATACGCTGCTGCTTACATTTTTGTTATATGCATTAACTTATATTTATTCAAACTGTGTTTGTGTATCCTTCTTCTCTATCAATTTTAAGTCGACAGTAACCAGGTCATCAAATCAAGCAGTTTTTGATTTCAATAAGGATGTTAAAAATCGAACCAGGAATAACTAGTATTCCCGATTTACATTAACAGACACGAAACAACAACAAAAAATATAAAGAGAATCTGCTGTTTGCAGCTCGTCGTGAAAAAAAAATAATAGTGATTTTGTAAATGATAGCGTTATAGATAAAAGTTATAACACGAAATAGGTTAGAAAACATTCATGGAAACTTTTCAAATCATTAATTTTATCAGAAACTTCAAAACGAAAATGAATTTGGCGAAGAACAAATTAGTTGACTTTTTCAATTTATACTTTGACTTCAAAATTCGATTTCAATTCATTGAATTGAGACTTGAAACCTTTCAGACAGATTAGATAGGATATTCCTAACACAATTGCATTTCTATATTTTGATATTTAATGCGAAATCGAGTTTTTTTTTTTTTTTTTTTTGATTTTTGATTTTTGAATGCTTGAAACAGAGATGACGAGCTGTAATTTAAAAAAAAATCTTTAACATCGTTTAACAATTACAGGCGGTTATAATTTATATTGGGTATGAAGAATTGAATGGTTCAACCCACAAGTATGAGATAAATCGTTGGTTTTATAAAGAAAGAGGTATCGACAGTCAATTGATCAGACAAGGAGAAGAAACAAAAAAAAAATATATATAAACTAAAAGCAGATAAAGAAATTTAATAGAATCGTACTATATTCGATCTTGATATATAACAAAGTGTTAGACAGAAACAAGATTGGATACAGTTTTGATAGTGATACATAACAACCTGGATTATTCAGATTAATAGTTATTTGTTTTTATATTTTATATATAATAAAATATAATGATATAATATAATAATAATGTGATGTCCTGTACAAAACCATCGTGTACGAATCATCAACAACAGGACCATTACAAGGTCAAATACTATATGCTGTTTCAAAAGAAGTTTGCATTCATGAATAAAGGTGACGTTTTATCCAACGTCAAATGTTTAACAACCAAAGTATGCTTCTACGAATAACAAGCAATAATAGTACGTGACCCATAGGTCGTTACAAATACATCGTTTCAAAAGTATCAAAGTTTGAATGCAAGATAAAATATTTCATGCGGTAACATCTCTAATAAGGCAGCGGGTGGCTAATTAGCAAGACTAGTACGACAGCGGAAGCAAGCAAACCTTAAGCACCTGAGAAAAACATGCTTAAAAACGTCAACATAAAGGTTGGTGAGCTATAGTTTAAGTATAACAGTAATGTAAGGTAGGCCACGAGATTTCAGTGCTTCAAATAGCGTTTCAAAACAGTATGTAAAGTATATGTTTAACCGTGGGCATTTGGTAACTAACTTAACGTTTATCACCCCCTAAAAGTACACTTGGCGAGTGCGTATGTTTACGAAGTATTAAACACCCGTTAAATGCTAGCGCTACTAGCCCGAGTGGGGATGTCAAACCCTATGGATCCATATCTAAGATTCGCGTTCACCGGTTCAAAGACAAATGACTAAACGTTACCGAGCTAAAGGGAAAGTTTATGCCATTGTATAATCCACATATATATAAAGTTTAAGTACTCGTACCTAGTATGTAAAATGTAAAATGCGCATGTATTCTCAGTTCCCAAAATAGTTAAAGTAAAAATGGATGCTATAACTCACAGTGAAAAGTAGAAGTAAAGTTGAATCGGGAAAGTAAGCAAGTAGTTTGTCCAAATGGGTACTGTAACGACCCTGGTTTTTTTTCCACGTTTATTAATAATTAATATTATTAATACTTGCGATTATACGAACGTATGTTATTACATTTACGTATTGCAATGATTAACCATACTTGATTCTTTAATGCCCGAAACGTCTTTTGTGACACGCATACATTACACGAATAATATTTTCAGATGTTATTTACATTCGTGATTAATTTTATTAATCATTTTAATTAACTATGACTATTAGTTATTACTTGGGCTCTTGTTGGATTTATTTGTTAATTAATGGAACTTGGGCTTTATTAATGTTAATAGACTAATGAGCCCACCCTACTCCTCTTGTTGGACTACTAGGAGCCCAAATTGTATACTAGTAACTTGTTAAAATAAACCTTGGAATAACTAGCTTAAACTAATAATAAACACTTACAAGCATGCTAGTAAATATTCCCACATGCACTTAGCTTTTCCCATTCCACACAAACACCACTCTCCAATACAAGAAAAATGGCAATGTAACCACCCCATTGGATGGTCAAAACCATCGGCCAAGGGGGGTCTTGGGAGGGGGTTTGGTTTTAAATTTTGACTACATATTCCCTAGTATTATCTCACTTATACTTACACATACTTGCACACTTTCAATTGCTCTCATTTTTCTCTCTACTTGGTAAGTAACAAGGCTTATTCTCTCTTCTTTTTCTCTCCTAAAAACCGCCATCATCATCATCACTCTTTTACTTGATTCTTGTTGTTGTTTAGTTACATGTTCTTAGTTAATGTTTACTTACTTGTTGTAAGAACCAAACTTCCTAGTTTGTTCTTCATATTATCTTGTTATTCAAGAACATGCAAGGATCTAAACTCTCTAGTTTATGGTTCCACAATTAATGTTTCAAAGATTTAAAGTTCATAAGTTCTAAAAATCATACATGCATTCATGTTAGTAAACTTAAAGTTTACTTTCTAAAGATCAAGACCTAGGCTTGAATCTTTAAAAGTATGAAACCCATGAACTTACTACTTGTGTACTTAGTTTATTTTTTTTTTTCATTTGTTCACATATTAAAATCGTGATTTTGGTTGTAGATGGTCAAGTGTTACAAGTTATCCTTGATCTCATTTATCTTGAACTAAAGATTAACTTTAAAAGGTTCAAGAACATAAAAATTTACTTAATAACTTTTGGGTCTTGGATCTTCAAGATCAAACTAACCACTTAAGATCTTGATTAGTTAGTTTATTTTCAAGTTTGTAGTACAATATTACTTTTCTAATTCATGCATGTGTTGAATCTATGATCTTGATGCAACTTTGGTTCATCAAACTTCTTACAACTTTTATGTGAGTTGTGCTTCATATCATAGACTTACACTAGTGTTATGATGGTTAAATCTTGGTTAAGATGATGCAAACACATCAATGAGTTGTACACTTGAAGCTATATGTATCAAGGATGAGAACCATGATGAACATCAAGCACCAAGACCACCGGAACTCACTTTTAACTTCCTGTTTTCTGTTTACAGCCCTCTGTCCTACTGTCTCTGTAACAGACCAGTAGACCTGGGCTACTGAGACCTTTATTTTCAAATATATCTTTTTGAGTAGATAACTTTTCATATAATACTCGTCTTAATCCGAATTACGGTTTAGAATCTATGGCCCTTCGAGCGTCACTATGTCCATTTATTTTTCTGTTTTCTGTTTATAGTTTACGTTTTTCTGGTTTCTGTAACAGACCAATACACCTGGGCTACTGTAACCTTGATTTTAAGATATCTCCATTTGTGTAGATAACGTTTCATATAGGACTCGTCTTAATCCGAGTTACGGTTTAGGATTTTTGGCCCTCCGATCGTCACTATGTCCTTTTAACGTTGTGCAGAAATTTCTGACCTACTCGCACTTAGACCGTCGCCACAGTCAAACGAAGATGAGTTTGCTTCTGTAAATTTTACCACACTTAAAGGACTCGTATACGGAGCCATGAACACTGGTCTCACCTTATTTCAGTAGGTGTAGAGGCCGTGGTGACTGACCGAACTCAGCCTTTGTTTTAAACTACTTTCATGAACGAAACTTACTTTACGCCTTTTGTTTGATGATGAATGATGATGACCCTTAAGACCTTATTTACATGCTTTTAAAGCTTTTGGGACGATTTACTGACTTAGTACTATTTGACTTAGGTTGAGGACCTTCGGACCGATTACTTGCACACCTTTCCGAACTGACTTTACGACTACATTATCATTGTGAGTTATAGCATCCCTTTTTACTTTAACTATTTGGGACTGAGAATACATGCACGTTTTATGTTTTACATACTTGGCATGAGTACTTAAAAACTTATATATGTGTGGGTTATACAACGGCATAAACATTCCCTTTAGCTCGGTAACGTTTAGTCATTGGTTTTTGAACCGGTGAACGCGAATCTTAGATATGGATCCATAGGGTTTGACACCCCCACTCGGGCTAGCCGCGCTAGCATTTAATGAGTGATTAATACTTCGTAATCATACGCACTTTCCAAGTATACTTTCAGGGGGTATAAACGTTAAGTTAGTTACCAAGTACCCACGGTTAAGCATATACTTTATCATATCGTTTTGAAACGCTCTTTGTAGCATTGAAATCTCGTGGCCTACCTTATATTACTGTTAGACTTAAACTATAGCTCACCAACCGTTGTGTTGAAATTTTAAGCATGTTTTTCTCAGGTGCCTAAGGTTTGCTTCCGCTGTGTTACTAGACTTGCTGTAGACACCCGCTGCTCTAGAGATGTCAACTGCATGAAACACTTTATTTTGCATTTAAACTTTAATACTTTTGAACTATGTTTTGTAACGACCTAAGGGTCACATTCATTTATTCATGCTTGCTATTCGTAGAAGCATACTGTTAGTGTAAAACATTTGATGTCGGTTATGACGTCACCTTTTTAATCGTGAATGCAACTTCTTTTATTACAGCATATAGTACTTAACCTTGTAATGATCCTGTTGTTGATGATTCATACACGATGGTTTTGTACGGGGCATCACAGGTACTCAACCTAAGTCAAAAGTTACTAAGTCAGTAAATCGTCCCAAAAGGTTTAAAGTATGTAAATTAGGTCTTAAGTATCATCATCATTCATCATTAAACAAAAAGTGTAAAGTAAGTTTTAAGTCAAGACTAGGGTTTGAAATAAAGGCTGATTCGTTCAGTTGCCACGACATCTATACAAACTGAAATGAGGTGAGACCAGTGGCCTTGGCTCCGTATATGAGTCCCCTAGGTACTGACCAATTTCCAGAAACAAACTCATCTTCGTTTGACCGTGGTGACGGTTTAAGTACGAGTAGGTCAGAAATTTCAGCACAACGTTAGTAGGGTGTAGTGACTTTCGGGAGGCCATAGATCCTAAACTGTAACTCGGATTAAGACGAGGTCTAAACGGAAAATCATCTAATCGAACCGAACTAACTGAAAATCAACTTCCCAGTAGCCCAGGTAGTTTGATCAGTTCCAGAAATAGTAAGAAAGGTGTTCCGGTGGGTTCTTGGTGCTTGATGCTCATCACGGTTCTCATCCTTGATGCGATAGCTTCAAGTGTACAACTCGTTGATGGGTTTGCATCATCTTAACCAAGTTTTGACCATCATAACACAATTGCAAGTCTAAGATATGTAGCACAACTCACTTATGAGTTGTATGAAGTTTGATGAACCAAAGTTGCATCAAGATCTTAGATCCAACACACACATGAGTTATAAAAGTAATATTAAGCTACAATCTTGGAGGTAAACTAAATAATCAAGATCTTAAGTTGTAGAATTTAGATCTTAGCTAGATTTTAAAGATCCTAGACTAGAAAGTCTAGATCTAGTTTTCTTAAGTTAGATCCTAAGTTACAAAACTTGGATCTACGCTTTAATGAAACCATAAGTTATGAAACTTAGATTTTCATCTTGTAAAATGTATTTATGCTTACAAGCTCTTATTTATAACAAAATAAGAAGACCGTAATCTATAGAAACTTAGATCTATCAAAAGTATATGAAGTTGTAACTAGAAAGTTACACTTCCATGTTCTTGAACTTACAAAGTTAACTTTAGTTCCAAGAAGTATGAGATCAAGTTTTAACTAGTAATACTTGACCAAGTTTCATGAATCATGAATTTATTTAAGTACAAAAGAAGGAAATGAACTAGATCTACAAGTATTATGTTCATGTTTGTTTCATACTTAGGAAGATTCAAATCAAAGTTTGAATATTAGGATTTAAGTTTACAAAACATGAAGTCAAAGAAGATCATCAAGTTTATGAACTTTAGATCTTGAAAATACTTAAGTGTAGAACCATAAACTAACAAGTTTAGGTTCTTGTTCTTGGTTCTTCATCAAATAAGAGATGGAAGTAACCAAGATCCATGAAGATGCAAACTAGGAAGTTTGATCTTGAATAACAACCAACAAACAAACAACAAAGCAAGTGACAAGTATGATGATGATAGTTTCGGTTTTTGGAGGAGAAAAGAAGGAGAAATAATGTTGTTACTTACTAGTTTTTGGGAGAAAAATGCTAGAGAGAAAAGTAAATGCAAGTAAGTGTGTGAAAATGAAGTGAAATACAAGTAAATATGTAACAAGGAAATGAAAAAGAACTCCCTCCTTGTACAATGAGAGCCGACGGTATTGGGACCAAAAGAGGGGAGTCAAAACTTGCTTTCTAGTGTGGGATAATGGTGTTAGCTAGAATGAGGTATAAGTTAAAGTGTATGGAGAAATGGTCATGCATGCTTGTAGTACTTTTTCTCTTAATTAAGCTAATTAATACATGATTATTCTTAATGTAATACTAGCATTATACATGGGCTTACAAGTCCATTAAGAGTGTAGGGTGGGCTTACTAGTCCATGTAATAAAAGTCCAAGCCCAAGCAACCAACAAGTAAATAAAAGGCCCAAGTAATTAACTACTAACCTTAGTTAATTAAAAATGACTAATAATAATTAATCATGAATGTAAATAATATTCCAAAAATATTATTCATGAAAAGTACGCGCGTCACAACGACAAGTCGGGCCATGGTAATTCAAATACGATAACAAGTAAATGTATATAAATACATTTATTAAAGCGCAAGTATTAATAATAAATATTAATAAATAAACGTTGGAAAATTCCGGGTTGTTACAAATAATATTAATAATAATAAATCTGAAATAATACTAGTAATAATAATAAAATGATAAAAGTAATAATGAAAATGGTAAATTTTAAATAAAAATTGTTAATTTTTAATAATCATATTAAAAATGAAAGTTTGTAATAATAATAATAATAAAATTAAATGATAAAAATAATAATAATAATAATAATTCTTAATGATAAAACTTAATAATAATACTAGTAATAACATGTCACATGTTTCAATTTTTTTTTATATCTAAATATATCATAATAATATTAATGATACAATTAATAATATTAATATTAATATTAATAATAATAATGAGAGTAATGATAATAATTTTTGTTTAATAATTATATTTTTAACTTGTAACCTCATTTAATATATTAATATTGTATGTTATACAATATTCACTAATCGAGAATAACATATGATATTTAGACTTTTTATATACAATCTCATATACATAATAATTATTTAGAGAAATCATATATCTTTATATATGGTTTCAGTTTAATAACCATTTTATTATCTTGTATATTATTTTACATTCTTACTTCTGCTTATTATAATAAGATTTTATTATTCCAAATTATTATGTATTTATATTTATATTTATATTTATATTTATATTTATATTTATATTTATATTTATATTTATATTTATATTTATATTTATATTTATATTTATATTTACATATTTATTTACAAACAATCGTTTGTGAATCGTCGGAAATAATCGAAGGGTACTTGAATAAATGAATACAGTTCAAAATTATTGAGACTTCTATCTTACAGGCTTTGCTTATCGTGTCAAAAACATATAAAGATCAAGTTTAAATTTGTTCGAAAATTTCTGGATCGTCACATAATAAACAACATTGCATTCTTTATTCAAAAATGATTTCCTATAAAGGAAACCTACCAAAATATGTAGTTTAGAAAAACCCAACATATATAAGTAAACAATGTTGACCCAAAACATGTCAACCAAAACCACCCACAATGTATCAAAACCAAAATAGAATGCAAAGTTTAAAGTTTAACATAAATCTGCCAAAATGCATGCAGACTCTCTATCACAGCGGAAGCCAATTAATCAAGTACCTGAGAAAATATGCGAGTATACTGTCAACAAAAATGTTGAGTGAATTATAGGTTTTAAAATAACAAATACACTTTAGACCACAAGATTTCAAATGTTAGAAAACATAAAATATTATTCCATTAATCCATGAGTCACCTGGTAACCACTAAACCATTTCCATACCCTTACCAAACAACAATATACACTGAACATGTGTATCTTCAAAAATAACGAAGTACTGATACATTCCGTTTATAAATTGCTAGCGCGACTAGCACGAAATGGGGTTGTCAAGCCCGATAGATCTATCTATAGGATTCGCGTTCACCAGTAGAAATCAATGATTACAGTTACCAGATTAGGAAATATTTTTGTTCAACTCACAATGAATAATTTAAGTTAATTTCCACTTGTGTCTAAAATATAAAACAAAAGTTGCATGTAATCTCATCCCAAAAATACTTTAAAATAGTATGAAAATAGGAGTATAACTCACCTTAACATAAACGAAGCAGCAATCACATAAAAGCGAACAACAAATGGTAAAGTGATCAAGAATGACCACAACGCCGACCTATAAATAAAGCAGGTCGATATAAATAACTAACTTAGGTCAAGTCTTAGTATGATAGCTATAGTACATGTTGCAAATAAGCATAGAACAACACTCAGTATGCTTTGGTATGATCAGGACAGCGTAAAACACTTACTTTCTATTTTTAGCAGGTTTCTATTTTTGAAAAGTTTCTATTTTTGGAAAGTTTCCATTTTTAGAAAGTTTCTATTTTTGGAAAGTTTCTATTTTTAGAAAGTTTCTATTTTTGGAAAGTTATTAACTTAGGAAAGTTTCCTTAATTAGAAAAGTCAACAAAAGTCAACTGAAAGTCAAAGTCAATCGAAAGTCGACTCAAAAGTCAACCTTGGTAAAACTTAGTCAACATTAACTTTTAAAGTGTATATTATATTAATAATATAAGTTATAATGTTATTTAAAGTCATATATGTATAATCATGTCATATCATAAGTTTAATTAAATTAAATTGAATTATAAAGTTAACATAAGTTTAAATGATATAATTAATATAACATAGGTATTTAATTAATTAATTTAATATTAATCATAATATAGGTAATATTAATTAATAATATATTTTTAATCATATCATAAGTATTATTAATTAATAATGAATTATTAATCATATCATAAGTTTTAATTATAATTATTAAACCATAAGTATTTAATAATTAAACTATAATTAAATAATAACTAAGCCTTATAATAATTAAATAATTAATTAATCTTTATTATAAGTCTTGATATAATAATCTCATAACATAAGTTTAATACTTATCATAAGTATTTTTCAATAATAATAAAGTATTATTAATCATAAGTTTAATTATAGGTATAATTAAATCATAAAGTAATTAATAAATGATATAATAAATATATATATATATATATCATAAGTCTTAATTAAAAAATAATTACTTTTATATCATAAGTAATTTAATAATAATGAAAATCATTATTTATAACATAAGTTCAAATTTTATAACCATAAGTTTAATTAAAAGTTTGTCGGGTCATAACTTGAGCCTCGAGTGTCGGTTTTCAACGAATTTTATATATATCTTCGTCTAACCAAACAACCCTACACATTAGTGCACTTAAGAAAAACCTAAGGTTAGTTCATGAGTCGTGAAAAACAGCCATGAACCAACTTGAAACATTAATCCGCTTTAAATCTTGTTTTAGCCATTCCGGGTGATCCGTGGCTCGGATTTCGATGACCCGAACATGAATATTCATCCAATCATCAATACTAACCCACTAGTACACCCTAGAGACTCCAAAAAGTCAAAAAGTAGACCAAAACTGAACACACACGTTTTTACATTTTAATTCCATCAAAACCCAAAATCGGGCATAACTTTTGATCCGAAACTCGAAACAACATGAATCCAAAGCCTAAAATTATTGTCTTGATAGAGGAACTCATCTAATCACTTTATTTAATCAAAAATCCATGTTAAGTCCACCGATTTTAGCCAACAAGCTGCTGTCCAAAATTAATCAAACCGAAAACATATATAAACGAATATTTCTACGCATCCAATCATTAATACAACAATATACAAGTACTATACTATCATAATAACATCAAAAATAGCAAAAATTAAAAATCTAGGGTTAGGGTTTATACCCTAATCAAGAAAAGAAAGATATGAGCGCGTATAGAACGATGTAGTGAATCCGATTACACTAAAAGCCCTTTGAAATGAATAACAATTTGATGAAGAAGATGATGATTTTTGATGGTGGTGGCGACAGCTCCAAAAAGGAAAAGAGAGGAAGAGAGAAAAAATTAGAATGTGATTTAGGTTGAAAATGAATTATGAAATGGTGATTAAGGTTACTAGTTACAAAAATGCACAAAACACCCCCCTACAAAGGGGTTCGGTCGAATGGTGTGGGGTGGGACCCATTTATGGGCCACCTTTAATATTCGGAAAGAACTCGCACGCGCGAAAAATAAAATATATAAATACTATATATGATCATATGATATAAAAATATCATAATTAAAATAATTTGGATTTAAAAATCTCAAAATTCTGACCGTTGGTTTGAAAATCGAAAAGATTCACCGGATAGAAATCAACGACACGTAGAAACGTACAACTTTAAATACGAATACATATATTCATATAACACATAATAAATAATATATTATTTCTAAAATAATAATATGGTCATAGAAATGACGTGGCACGAATAACAATTAACGAACGTTAAATAATAAACGGTAAAAGATAACGGAAAAATTAGGGTTGTGACAATGTCCCAAAAGGTTTATAAACAAGTTGTTTTTAGCTTTGAGGTAAAAACGAGTCCATGATGGAGATTTGGTGATTTTGGCTTGAAACTCGTAAGTTTGATGCTACTACAGCTGATGAACACAGTCCACAGTTTGTCTTTGACAGTCGACCGTTTTTCTTTGCTTGGACAATCGTCCGTATTTCTATGATAGTCGACCGACTGCCTATGACAGTCTACCGACATTGTCATTTTGGGAAAATTTATACTAAATACTGTTTTTAGCCGTTATGTTGTCGGTGTGTCTAATTTTATCAAAGCACTATACTAACTTGGTTTATGATATTCTCGGGTGATATGAATCAAGAGAGTATCCGAATCATTGTTGGTAATCAGTGAGTGGACTATCTCGGGGTGTAGTTTATAGTAGCAAGTTGTGCTACTAGAATTACGTTGTTGTTAGTTGCCATGTTTTAGTACTAATATAGATGTTGTAATATTGATCGTACAGTTGTTGGGTTGCCATGCTTTTCGATGGTATTACTGGTATTATTGTGTTTCTTACTGCTTGAAAGTGCACTAATTGTTTAGAACCTTGACTTATTAGGTTCCGCTCAAGAGGTTAACCTTGAATTGTTAGGTTCAACTCAAGGAGGTCAACCTTGCCTTGTCAGGTTGGGTTCTATTGACTAATGTATGTTGAATATAGTTCTGAATGATTCAATTATTGCGTGTGGACAGCTTTATTGGAGATTCAGTAGTTAAGACTAGCGGTAGACTCTAGCCTGATCAGTTAGGGTCGTAGGTCAGGCCTGGCCGCCGGTCCTCTAATTGGAGTATTGTTGTTGTTGTTGTTGTTGTTGGTTGCTATTAGATGATGTTTCTTAGTACAAGTAGATACTGTATGTTAGACCTGTTAGGTAGTTCCATTCACTTAGCTTCGTGTTAACCCCTCCCATCCTCCCTTGCAGGTTTTGGATTTTGTTGCATCCTAGATAGAAGGGAGAGAACTTGTTGAAGATATGTTTGACAGGGCTAACACCGATGTCTAGTATTTTATAATTGTAATTGGATATTAACATAACACCTGTTGTTTGTAATGATATAGTTAAAACCTGGTTTGTACTTAAGTAATGATGGTAATAATTATCTTTATATATTTAAGGGCACGTTTTGTAATAAAATCTTCCGCTATGTCTTTTAAATTTTTTTTAAGGTGTTACATTTTTTCTAATAGAAAAAAAATATAAGAATCATATGAGAATACTACAAAATAAAGGATATTATCTATTTGAATGCATTTTGTGCTCATACTTGTGTATTTTTAGATTCGATTCGGTGATCGCATTCTTTTTGTGGCGTTTTCTTTTCTTATATGCAACTTTCGTTTTTAAAATTAAGGTTCAGATATTCTAGGTGGTATTAAAATCATTTCGGTAAAATCTTTCCTCTCAATATTTCTTTAAATTGTGTATATATCTTATTGGTATGGCATGCTTATTTAAAAATTTATTTTGTTAATTAGTCTTGGAAATGTACATGTTATAATTTTCCCCATTTTGATGTATTAACGATATTTATAATAACAAGATGGGAGAATTATAATATTTTAGTCATTGGAAATTGTGTCAAACCGTGGGTTTAAAACCCAACCAATTTTGACACGAAACAGCCCCAAAGTCAGCCCGCAATAGCTTCTATTTCAGCGGGTAAGGCCAGAAACAGCCTGAAAAACATCCCCAAAAACAGCCCCGAAACGTCCTAAAACATCCCGATAAAGAACATGTGTGGGTGTAGCGAGTGGTACGGTAATTCGTATCGAGTGTCTCTCATTCTATGTGGCTTTACATTTCTCGTTAAGTCCCGTTTAAGTTATAATTCGTAAAGCGCTCAAATATTATGTCACCAGACCATTGATAAGAGTTAGACCGAATGGTTAGGTAGACACATGATTTTTAAATCAAAATGACATGCCCTGTTATAAAACATCTTAAGTATCTGGTCAATGTAAATTAGTTAAGTTAATTTTATTAATTATTTTTAAACATATTTTAAAGTCCATTAATCACTTGGAAAGTATTTGGAAATTTGGAATCGAGAAGTCGGTTAAAAAATTTATTAAATTATTCCTAAGAGTAACATATTAATGGAGGTCTCATGGGTGAATATTGTGAAACTGATAATGTGACATCGACTGTAGTGATGTATTTTCTTATATCTACGGCATCTCCTTTCGTTACCCGGTAGTTCGTACGAGCTCTTTGTTATTTGATTATTATAGGAGACGCATGGAACAGCCATAGCTAATTTGTTTGTTTAATGGTTGACGTTCATCGTAGTGTGATACGAAACGTTTGCACCGATATGGATGACTAGTGGAGTAGCTGCCCTATAATTTCATTTTGATATTTTGTTACTTATTTGTTTGACATTTAGTACATTATTTTATGAAATTTGTGTCCCTTTAGTACAATACTTTGATACATTGACATTTTTGGTATTTTGGATCTACCTATTTGTATCTTGCTTTGAAAATAAGTCTATTTGAAAATCAATTTGTGTTGAAATAAGTCTTTGCATGTCATACTTTACTCCGTTCTTTATTATATCCGCTCACTGGGTTTTGAAACAGTCGTATTCCGTGTTTCTTTCTTATACGACAGGTGATCAAGTCGGTTTTGAGATCGAGAGAAAAATGTAGAGTTGAAGTTGACTTAACAAGTTTGCCTTAGAGTTTTTAAAAACTTTAGTACTTTTGATTTAATGTCATTTAACTTTAGCTTTGACTATGAATAAGATTACTTCATTTTATCCTTTAAATTTCATTTTATATCAATTTATTAGGCTTTGTAAGATAGGGGTGTTACAATGATATTTTTATAAATCTATTGATGACAGAAAATGTGAAAAACGACCGTCAAAACTGAGTTTGAAGCTGCAAATACAACAGAATTTCGATGTATTTGTTATTTTCTAACAAATATTATTATCTATTATCTATTGCCAGGACACGTCATCGCAATAAGTCTATTCTCCACTCATAGTACACTTATAGCAAGGAGTTGTCCTTCCAAAAAGTATTTTTTATTATATAAAATTAAAAATATTTTCTTAAATATATTATCTATTGTGAGGAAATTGTCTTCGCAATAAGCTATTTACCGTTTTTTTATTTTTCTTTTAATTAATTTATTGTGTGAACATCATTTTCGCAATGGATTCGTAGCGTCGAGTCTTTAGCCCGGACTCAATTGTGAGAATACATCCGCACAATAAATCTATTGTGATGACTTTTGCATATATTGCGAGAAATTTGCTTATTTCTAAAGGGTCATAATCTTGTAGTCAATTAGAGATCATCTAAATCAAAATACTACATCCAAAATGAATTGTTCAACCCGAACTCAAAGGTGATGTTAGTTGAGTTAGTTCAGTGAATCTAATTAATCTTCTATTTTCTATAAGTTGCACTTTTTATATCTCGACTCTTTTAGGCTTTTATCACTACTAATATATCATATATATTTTGTCACTAAGAACAACGTTTAAGATCTGCCACCCTTAATAAACGAAGATACATAATACTCGTACTTAATACTGATAAAATAAATACAAATGAGTCATTCGTATTTTTTGACAACATTTGATAAATTGTCTCCATCCCTATACGATTTCCAACACGACCCTTTTTGTGTTTTCGTTGTCTACTTTTTATAAATTGATGATCCTCACACTCACATTTTGGAAATGTGTGATGTCTTCATGTCCCCTTTAAACATGTCAACAATTACTTTTTTATCGTTTTCTACCTCAATTAATATTTTTTTTGAAACGCAAGAATTCATACATTATATAAAACGCGTGTCAATATAATTCTTCGTATCAACTCCTGATTAATTTCTGTCACGTGCAACTCCTTATTTATTTATGCCACATGTCAATCTATCAATTATTCACATCTATTAATTGAATTATTAGATTCCCTAATTTAATTTAATATACAAATTTTATTACTTAAAATATTATATTATATTATCATATAATATAATATTGATATTGATATTATATTGATATTATTAAATTAGATATTTCTTTATTAACATTATATAATCATTTATAAA
Source organism: Rutidosis leptorrhynchoides (assembly GCF_046630445.1). Classification (NCBI taxonomy): domain Eukaryota; kingdom Viridiplantae; phylum Streptophyta; class Magnoliopsida; order Asterales; family Asteraceae; genus Rutidosis; species Rutidosis leptorrhynchoides. Next base: position 212,967,072 of record NC_092333.1, read on the forward strand.
TGATATTTTATATAATATAAATAGAATTTATAGTTTACATTTTTGCTTTAAAAAATTACGTTATTATAATATTTGTACAATATTATATAAATGCACAGGCTCATGGTTTCCAATTGAAATTAAAATGATTATTTGATAATCCTTATAAATATTTAAATGTATGTTTGCTCAGCTTCGTTTGAGATTTTGACATAATAAAATTAGTTTAGAGTAAAAATATATACAATTAGTGACGTACATAAAATAATATTCTTAACTGTCAGTTTTAAACAACTTTTTAGGGGCTCATGTTTGGTGTTGTATCGATTATTTATCAATTGAAGTTAAAATAATTTCAACGCATGGGCTCATAATCTGTGCGTTAGTATTCAATATTAATGTTTTCGTTACAAATCTTATCAGTAATAAAGTTTTTTTATTGTAATTGTAATTACAATTGATAAGTATCAATATTAACGTTATCGACTATTAATTGACACAGAACTAGTTTATCATTAATATAAAGAGTAAGATACAAGTGTTAGCTTTTAGCACCAATTAGTATCCTCAATTAATATTAACTAATAGAGAGTTTCCCACTTCGCATGGAGAATTGAAAACATTTTTTTTTTTAAATATTACAAAAAAATTTTATAACAATAAAATAATAAATAGTTAAAATATAAATTTAGTAAAAAATAATGATATTTTAAATATATGATTGAACATTATTGTTTAATCTGCCAATATACCTTTTTTTGTGTCAAATTAATTATCTCTTAATAATAATAATAAATAAATGTTTGCCATAAATTTAATTATTTACATTTTTGATCCCTGCAATTTTATTATATATCAATTTAATCCCAAAAAAGCAAAATAAATAAATATTATTACTAAAATGATATATATATATATATATATATATATATATATATATATATATATATATATATATATATATATATATTATATATATATATATATATATATATATATAACTATTTAAGTCAACAACCAATTACATTGCTTGTTCGCTTACAAAATTTAGTACATACAGTAACTTCGAAAATTTAGTATATATAGTGATATTAGAATTAATTAATTGATATTGATATAGAAATATTACGTATTGTACATTTTCTATTTCTACGTGACTTTAATAAAAGAAAGCATTTCGGAAACATGAATAAGAGTAAAGGTCTCCCTTGTCATTGTAGTAGACTTGTTTGCAAGAGAAAAAAAGCAGCACGTACGTACTTACGCGTACGTACTTACGATTATGAGTGTGTTTGGCTGCAACTAGTTGTAGTTAAAGCTTATTTTTGAAGCTGAACATTGAAACTTATAATTTTTCATAAGTGTTTGGTAAATAGATGAAACCGAAACTTATTGATTTAAATTGACTAAAGAGGACATTAATAATAATATAATATAATATTAATAATAATATGTAAAATAATAATGAAAGGTTTTTTAGTAATGCACATATCATAAGCTTTATTTTTTTTCATAAGGCACTTGTAAAGAGCTTGTTTTTTAAGCTCTATAATTTAGTATTAACTCTATTTTTTTATTGTTACCAAATAAAATATAAAAAACAAAACCATAATTTTCTTAAAACAATAAGCACTATTTTGTAAGGTCCTGTAAGCTCTTAAATAATGTCATCAAACACAACCTATGACATGCTTCTTTTACACAAATAAATATAAGAAAAAATTACTTGAATGCTCCATGTGTTTTACACAAAATTACACCGATAGTCCCTCAATTTCTATTTTGATCTAAGTGGTCATGGTGATTTACATTTGTTACCTGGTTAATCCTTATACTAGACGGACGTTTATAACTAACTTGAAGTCATCCCACGTGCTATATACGTGAGGGCATTTTATGTCTTTTTACACCCTATATAACCCAAGATATCATTAAGGTTTAAACTACCCGATTATGTTTATCTCAATTACCAATTACAAAGAAAAAGCACAAAACCAGTTATAGGGTTTCGATTTCAAGAATGTCTGCGAGATACTATAACATACGAACATGTCTCGATCGTTTGAACTTGGATGCAATGTACGGTATGTATTTGTTAACAATAAAGATCAATTTTTTTTGTGTTGAAACAGCAAGAATTTTGATTTATGTTTGTTTACTGATTTTTCAGATGGTTATCCTGCTATGTTTTCGATAAAACTACACCATGGAGGTGTTTTCACTGGTCCACCAAAAGTAATGTACAAGAATGATTTTATTACACATGTTGATGGATTGGACAAAGATAGGTTTGGAATGTTTGAATTGAAAGATATTATGAAAGATTTAGGGTATGTTGGTATTCAGAATATGAACTTTCATGTGCTAAAACCAGGTTTTACAATTGATAATGGGTTAGAACCACTTCCAACTGACACTGATTTTAGATATTTTGTACAATACTTGGGTGATAACAAAATAATAAGTATCTACACTAAGTATAAAGAAGTTATACAGCCTGTCATTGTTGATGATCATAACTTAGTTGATCACAGTGTTACTCAAGATAGTGTTGTGGTGGATAATCAGAATGGTGTCAATGTAAATGGGGTCAATGTTGGTAATGGGGTCAATATTACTCAAGATAGTAGTGTGGTGGATAATAAGAATGGAGTCAATGTAAATGGGATCAATGTTGGTAATGGGGTCAATGTTACTCAAGATAGTAGTGTGGTAGATAATCAGAATGGGGGCAATGTTACTCAAGATAGTGTTGTGGTGTATAATCAGAATGGGTTCAATGTTGGTAATGGAGATGATAATGATGAAGATAGTGGTGAAGATTCTGAAGATTCAGGCTATATTGTGGATGAAGAAAACATGATAGAAGATGTACAAGTTGACATGAGTGAATTCAACTACAATATTGATAGGGATAGTGAGCATGTGGGTGATTCAAATTACAATGTGGCTGAAGATGGTACTGAAGGTAATGTTGATGAGTTAGAGGAAATTGACAATGATGAATTTGAAAGTGATGAGTCTGAAAATGGTATAGAAGGTGTTAGGAATAGAAAGATTAGAGAGTTAAGAAAACAAGCAGATTCTAATCATGAAATAGGTAAGATTTCCTTCTATGTTGGACAAGAATTTGCTACTGCAGAAGAAGTTAAAGAGGCTTGGAAGACTTATGCTGTAGAAACAAGGAGGGAACTTTTCCACACACAAAAATGATGCAGAGAGACTTAGGGTTTGCTGTAAAGGGGTGTTGGCCAAAGTATTGACACAAAATATGAATGGTCAATGTTCAACTGAGGTGGGGTCCACTAGCACCCATGTGGAAGTAGTTGGGTAGAGTAAAGATTCCAAGAGTAATAAAGCCAAGAAAAAAGGGGCAATAAGTGATGGTGGACCAGAAAAAGACAAGAAAAAAAAGAAAGATAAATGTGAATGGGTTTTTCATGTATCAAAAGTAGCACCAAGTGAAACATAGCAAGTCAAAACATACAACCATGTTCATACATGCCTTCAAAACAGAATTATAAAGCATTGCACATATCATTTCATTTTTAAAATTTTTTTTAAGGAACTGGCAGCAAATCTAAAGATACCACCTAAAGCAGTTCAAGCAAAATATGAGTCAAGTCTTGGAGTAAAAATCTCAAAGATGAAAGCATATAGGACTTTGAAAGAGGCAACTTGTATTTTGCAAGGGGATTATAAGGAGCAGTATACACAACTAAGGGATTATGCTTGAGAACTGATGAGATGTGATAGAGATACTACTGTTCGAATACAATGTGAATCTGGAGATCTCAATTCTCCCACTAGGGTATTTAAAAGAATTTATATTTGTTTAGGACCACTTAAGAAAGGTTTTGCAGCTTTGGGAAGAGACCTGCTTAGACTAGATGGTTGTTTTATGAAAGAACCTGCAAGAGGGCATATATTGACAGCTGTTGGGGCGGTGTAACGACCTGAAATTTTCCAACGTTTATCATTAACAATTATTATTAATACTTGTGCTTTAATAAATGTATTTTATTACATTTACTTGTTACCGTATTTAACTTTCCATGGCCCGATTTGTCTTTGTGACACGCGTACTTTTCACGAATAATATTTTTGAATATTATTTACATTCATGATTATTTATTATTAATCATTTTTAATTAACTAAGGTTAGTAGTTAATTACTTGGGCTTGATTTATTTAATTGTTGCATACTTGGGCTTGGACCTTTTATTAATGGATTTGAACTAGTAAGCCCACCCTACACTTTTATTGGACTTGTAAGCCCATGTATTATACTAGTATTACATTAGGGAAAAGCATGGATTAATTAGCTTAATTTAGAGACAAATTATTTCAAGCATGCATGCATTCTTTTCCATACTTTTAACCTCATTACCCTTCCTAGCTTTCCCTATCTTTCCAACACTTGAAAGTGAGCAATTGACTTCCTTTTTTTACCCACAAAACCGTCCACCTCTTTAGCATATAAAGGAGTTCTTTTTTTTTCAAACCTTGTTACTTATCACTTGTATTTCACTTCCTCATTTAACACACACAAAATTACTCACAACTCTCTCTCAACTTTTCTCTCTTTTCTTGTAAGTATATTGTTTCATTTTTTCTTTCTTCCTTGAACAAAACCGAAACATATAGTATCATCATTACTTCTTGCTTAATTACTTGATTATTATTGTTTGTTGTTAGAGATCAAACTTGTTAGTTTGCATCTCTATGAATCTTGTTTTCTTCACTCTTTTGTTGATGAAGAACCAAGAACAAGAACTCAAACTTGTTAGTTTGTAGTTCTATACTTAAGTATTTTCAAGATCTAAAGTTTATAAACTTGATGATCTTCTTTATGTTCATGTTTTGTAGACTTGAATTCTTAAGATCTAAACTATGGTTTGAATCTTCTCAAGTATGAAGCAAATATGAATATAATACTTGTAACTTTAATTTATTTCTTCATTTCATTTATTTAAAGTTGTGATGTTGTTGATTTGGTCAAGTATTACTAGTTAATCTTGATCTCATATTTCTTGAAACTACTTTGTAAATTCAAGAACATGTAAGTAAAACTTTTGATTATAACTTTGTACACTTATGATAGATCTAGACTTTTGGGTCTAGGATCTTCAAGATCTAACTAAGAATTATGTTCTACAAACTTAAGATCTTGTTTATATAAGTTTACTTTCAAGTTTATAGCTTAATATTACTTTTATAACTCTTGTATGTGTTGGATCTAAGATCTTGATGTAACTTTGGTTCATCAAACTTCATACAACTCTTAAGTGAGTTGTGCTACATATCTTAGACTTACACTAGTGTCATGATAGTCAAAACTTGGTTAATATTACTTTTAGAGTTCATGTATGTGTCGGATCTAAGATCTTGATGTAACTTTGGTTCATCAACCTTCATGCAACCCTTAATTGAGTTATGCTACATATCTTAGACTTGCACTTGTGTTATGATGGTCAAACCTTGGTTAAGATAATGCAAACCCATCAACGAGTTGTACACTTGAAGCCACAAGCATCAAGGATGAGAACCGTGATGAGCATCAAGCACCAAGAACCCATCGGAACACCTTTAGCTACTGTTTATGTAACTGATCAGACCACCTAGGCACCGTAAATTTGATTTTAAGTTTTCTCAGTTCGTGTAGATGATTTTTCGTTTAAGACTCGTCTTAATCCGAGTTACGGTTTAAGATCTATGGCCCTCCGAACGTCACTATGTCCTTTTAACGTTGTGCTGAAAATTCTGACCTACTCGCACTTAAACCGTCGCCACGGTCAAACGAAGACGAGTTTGATTCTGGAAATTTGACAACAACTAAAGGACTCATATACGGAGCCATGGCCACTGGTCTCACCTCATTTCAGTAGGTATAGAGGCCGTGGTGACTGATCAAATTCAGCATTTGTTTTAAACTCTTTTCTTGAATGAAACTTACTTTACACTTTTTATTTGATGATGAATGATGATGATACTTAAGACCTAATTTACATACATTTAAACCTATTGGGACGATTTATTTACTTAGTAACTTTTGACTTAGGTTGAGGACTTCCGGACCTACATACTTGCATACTTTTCCCGAATCAACTTTACTACTACTATACCATTGTGAGTTATAGCATCCCTTTTTACTTTAACTATTTTGGGAACTGAGAATACATGCACATCTTACATTTTACATACTAGGCACGAGTACTTAAACTTTATATATGAGTGGGTTATACAACGGCATAAACTTTCCCCTTAGCTCGGTAACGTTTAGTCATTGGTCTTTGAACCGGTGAACGCGAATCTTAGATATGGATCCATAGGGTTTGACATCCCCACTCGGGCTAGTAGCGCTAGCATTTAATGGGTGTTTAATACTTCATAAACATACGCACTCGCCAAGTGTACTTTTAGGGGGTGATAAACGTTAAGTTAGTTACCAAATGCCCACGGTTAAACATATACTTTACATACTGTTTTGAAATGCTATTTGAAGCACTGAAATCTCGTAGCCTAACTTACATTACTGTTATACTTAAACTATAGCTCACCAACCTTTATGTTGACGTTTTTAAGCATGTTTTTCTCAGGTGCTTAAGGTTGCTTGCTTGCGCTGTTGTACTAGTCTTGCTGATTAGCCACCCGCTGCTTTATTAGAGATGTCACCGCATGAAACATTTTATCTTGCATTCAAACTTTATTACTTTTGAACAATGATTTGTAACGACCTAAGGGTCACGTACTATTATTACTTGCTTCCGTTCATAGAAGCATACTTTTGGTTGTAAAACATTTGACGTTGGTTATGATTCCACTTTTTTTCATGAATGCAAACTTGTTTTGAAAACGCATATAGTATTTGACCTTGTCATGATCCTGTTGTTGATGATTCGTACACGATGGTTTTACTTGTTTCTGCGAAACTTACTGCATGCTGCTGCTTACTTTTGCTACTATATGCCGTATACTGCTACATGTTTACTTTACTGCATGCTACTATATTCTTCGATTTCATGATACTTCTGTACAATTTGTTATTATTGCCATGCTACTTACTGCTATACATGATCTAGACTGTCGTAGTTACTTTGCCTAATACGTGTTTGCTTTATGACTTACTGACATGGAAAAAGTTATTTTTCCTTGTTCAGATGTCGGATGCCCCGCCCACTATCATTCACTTGGAGAGCGACTCGGACTCATAGGCCACCTCACCTACCGTTGTTGCTAACTCGATCCCGTCATCTACACCTTCTAGTGACTCCGGCGCTTCATCCTCCGGAGCTAGTAGCCATGCACCCGGCCCAGTGATTTCCTCAGATGGAGCCGAGGACCTACAGGAGATTCCAGCTCCACTTGTCCCAGGACCCTCGGAGCCACAGCACCATTCCGGTGGTGCTTTGATTTCCGCGGAACTTGGAGAAGGTCCAGTCCGTAATGTGCATAACCATTGGTGCAGATGCCTTCCTGATGGACGTCTCGTGCCGATCGGGCCCGCCAGATACTGACAGATGATGGCCGCCCGAGGAGAGCCACCCGTGCAACCACCCCCAGCCGATCTAGACGACCCATCATCCGCCGATTCTTCATCCGACGACTCATCCTCTGACGACTCTAGTGACGAGGATTCAGATGAGGATCCTGATGATGCACCTATACAGCCACCCTCCACCCCGCCGAAGAAGCGGTACCGTTTCGATGGTACCGTCATTCCAGGGATTAATGGAGGTCGACCATTCATTGACGCTCATGGTCGGCGTCGTAAGGTTACCGCCCGTAAGCAGCTCGTGCCGTACCCTGCTGATCCTTTTGTGCGTAAGCCTTACCGCTTCGCAGCCTCTACTTCTGGAGTCGGACCGTCTGCACCACCAGCTCCACCAGCACCACCCGTACCGACTGCACCGCCTGCCCCACTATCTCCCTCTGTTGAGGAACTGATGAGGGAGGTGGAGATCCTCCGTGCTCGGGTAACTAAGCTCGAGGACCAGATGTCCCACGTATTGGACATTCTACACCCACCGTCACCGTAGGGCTTTTGTAGTAGATTTCATTATGTAATCTCATTTGTAGTTTTATGTTTCACTTATGTATTGTACGAACCTATGCGGATGTATGCAACTTATTATTAATGAATGAAACTTTGTGTTGTTTAATTCTTGCACAGTGTTCTATTTACGTTACTGTATGTTGATTCTGTGGTATTTGAATCTATTTGCGTTACTTAATAAACCTGTGATGTGTTGATTCCATGTTGGTTACCATATACTGTATTATTACTATTTGAATACTGGATTTTGACTTGAGTTAAAATTTTTGTTTAGAACATCAATGGCCAATGGAAGATCAACACCCACCACAGCCCAAATCGAGGAAATGATCAATGAACGAGTCACCGCACTTTAGAAGAATGGAACCCCCAAGCTCCACCGCCACCAGTTATCCAGCCCATTCGTAACGGATGCACATACAAAGAGTTTCAAAGCTGCAAGCCCCACAACTTTAGTGGAACTGAGGGGCCGATTGGTCTCACTAGGTGGTTTGAGAAATTAGAATCTGTGTTTCGAGTTAGTAATTGCTCAGAGGTGAACATAACCAAGTATGCCTCATGTACGATGTCTGACGACGCACTAACTTGGTGGAACACATTGGCTCAAGCAAAGGGCATTGATGAGGCATTTGCTACCCCATGGGAGGAATTCAAAGGGGCCCTGATTGAAGAATATTGCCCTAGGATCGAGATCCAGAAAATGGAGATGGAGTTTATGCAGTTGAAGGTTGTGGGAAACGATCTCGATGGTTACAACCGTAGGTATCTAGAATTAGCCTTGATGTGTCCTACCATGGTTACCCTAGAGTTTAAGCGCATGGAAAGATACTTGTGGGGACTTCCTAAGTCCATTAAGGGAAATGTCACCTCATCAAAGCTACCAAACTCCCGGAAGCAATGCGCATGGCGCATACCTTATTGAACCAAATCATCATCGATGAACCAGAAAAGGAAAAATCCGAAGCGGGTAGTAGTGATAAGCGTAAGTGGGATAACAACAAGGGTAGAGCCTATGATCAAAACCCGGCGAAGTGACATGAGGGTTTCAAAGGAAACAACAATGGTGGGAACCCTAATCCGAACACCAACTCGAACCCCAACTACAAGGGTACTCTACCACGGTGCAAGAGGTTCTACAAGCATCATACCGGGTACTGTAACGTTGTTTGTGAAAAGTGCAAAAAGACCGGGCATATTGGTAGAGACTGCAAGATCACCACCATGACTGGGAAGCCGAACCCCAATGGGCCGAGAAAGTGTTATGAATGCGGGCAAACGGGCCACTTTAGAAATGAGTGTCCCAACAAGCGAAAAGATGGCGGACCACCGCGTGGTAGAGCTTTCAACGTTAATGCAAGGGATGCACGTGAGAACCCCGACTTGGTGACAGGTATATTCACTATCAACAATCTATTAGCTTCTGTCTTATTTGATACTGGTGCCGATAGGAGTTATGTATGTAGACACTTTTGCGATAAGATAAATTGGTCGTTAGTTCCTTTAAAGGAGAGTATGCTTGTAGAGGTAGCCAATGGGAAACTTGAGAAAGTTGACCAAATTAGCCGAGGAGCTATTATCTACATAGCGGGTGTGGATTTCAAGATTGACTTGATACCCATTAAGTTGGGAAGCTTTGATGTTATTGTCGGTATGGACTGGTTGACCAAGGTTGATAATGCTAAAAACGAACATATATTTCATAGCATTATTCCTCAAGAAAGACAAGCTTTTAGTTGCAATTGTTCTATTTACAAGTGATATTCGTTTAAATAATAAAAGGTGAAGACAAAAGACAGATTCGACGAATTGAAGACGCAAACGACTAAAAATCTCAAAAGTACAAAAGACAATCAAAGAGGTTCCAATTATTGATAAGAAACGTCTCGAAATTACAAGAGTACAAGATTCAAAACGCAAAGTACAAGATATTAAATTGTACGCAAGGACGTTCGAAAATCCGGAACCGGGACCAGAGTCAACTCTCAACGCTCGACGCAACGGACTAAAAATTACAAGTCAACTATGCACATAAATAGAATATAATATTTAAATAATTCTTATAATTATTTAATATATTATATTTATTTATAAAACCATCGGTAAACAAAGAGCCAAACTTGTGTGAGCTGTATTTACAAACTCCGCGACTCGCGGAGTTTGAAGGCCAAAAGGGCCGCGAGTCGCGGAGGCCCAAACTCTGAAAGTCCCTATAAAGCCAACCGAATTCTGATCATTTTTCACACTCTTAATCTATCTCTCTTTCAATATATACGTAAAAATATATATATAATTTATATTTTAATTTTAATTTTAATTTTAAATCCTAATAATAAGGGTATGTTAGCGAATGTTGTAAGGGTGTAAGTCGAAATTCTGTCCGTGTAACGCTACGCTATTTTTAATCATTGTAAGTTATGTTCAACCTTTTTAATTTAATGTCTCGTAGCTAAGTTATTATTATGCTTATTTAAAACGAAGTAATCATGATGTTGGGCTAATTACTAAAATTGGGTAATTGGGCTTTGTACCATAATTGGGGTTTGGACAAAAGAACGACACTTGTGGAAATTAGACTATGGGCTATTAATGGGCTTTATATTAGTTTAACTAAATGATAGTTTGTTAATGTTAATATAAAGATTTACAATTGGGCGTCCCTATAAATTACCATATACACTCGATCGGACACGATGGGCGGGGTATTTATATGTACGAATAATCGTTCATTTAACCGGATACGGGAATGGATTAATAGCCACTAGAATAATTAAAACAGGGGTGAAATTATGTACAAGGACACTTGGTATAATTGATAACAAAATATTAAAACCTTGGGTTACATTCAGTCGACATCCTGGTGTAATTATTAAACAAAGTATTAAAATCTTGTTACAGTTTAAGTCCCCAATTAGTTGGAATATTTAACTTCAGGTATAAGAATAATTTGACGAGGACACTCGCACTTTATATTTATGACTGATGGACTGTTATGGATAAAAACCAGACGGACATATTAAATAATCCAGGACAAAGGACAATTAACCCATGGGCATAAAACTAAAATCAACACGTCAAACATCATGATTACGGAAGTTTAAATAAGCATAATTCTTTTATTTCATATTTAATTTCCTTTATTTTATATTTAATTGCACTTCTAATTATCGCATTTTTATTGTTATTGTATTTAATTGCACTTTTAATTATCGTACTTTTTAATTATCGCAAGTTTATTTTATCGCACTTTTATTATTCGCAATTTCATTATTGTTATTTACTTTACGCTTTAATTTAAGTCTTGTATTTATATTTATTATTTTACATTTGGTTTTAACTGCGACTAAATTTTTAAAATCGACAAACCGGTCATTAAACGGTAAAAACCCCCCTTTATAATAATAATATTACTTATATATATATTTGTATTTTTATAAAAGTAAACTAATATAGCGTTAAGCTTTGTTTAAAAAGATTCCCTGTGGAACGAACCGGACTTACTAAAAACTACACTACTGTACGATTAGGTACACTGCCTATAAGTGTTGTAGCAAGGTTTAAGTATATCCATTCTCTAAATAAATAAATATCTTGTGTAAAATTGTATCGTATTTAATAGTATTTCCTGCTAAATTAATAGTATTTTTATACCACTCTGCTAAAACAATCAAGTATTTTTGGCGCCGCTGCCGGGGAGTCTCTTAAAAGCCGGAAGCGCAACGCTAATATAAAAAAAAAGGATTTTTAGTTTACTTTTATTAAAATTCATTTTTATAAAAATACGTTTTAAATATTCGAAAATATAAAAAGAAAAACAAAAATATAAGTATTTTTAAGATTTTGTTAAATATTTAAGTTTTATAAAGTTTCTTTAGTTTGTAAAAATATAAGTTTTATTTAATTTATTTTATAAATATATTTTATAAATATAAAACCGAAAAAAAATATATATATATAAATCTAGCTTTAAGATTTTTATTTATAAAATTATAAAGTAGTTCCGTTTTTATTCTAGTTTTTAAAATATAAGTTTTTATTATATATAAATTTTAGATTATAAAACAGAAAAATATAAAACAGAAAAAAAAAACGCGTCGAATATTAAATAACCTGTCAGTTGAATTCTGGAACCCCGCGAGTCGCGGGGTTTGATGCTTTGAATACCGCAAGTCGCGGAGCCGTCTGACACGGGCCACACAGAACCCTAATCTGCATTAAATACGGAGTATTATTAATTATTATTAATTAATTTGTAATTAGGGTTAAATATTTATTTAATTTAGTATTTAATTTAAGTTTTAATTAATTTATGTATTTAGTTTAATTAGTTTAATTAAATTGTAAAATTAATAGTTTTAATAAATAAATAATATAAAAATAATATTTTTATAAAAATTGTATTTTTTACAACTTTTTGTATATTTTTATATTTTATCCCTTTTTAATCGTTTTAGCGTAATATTTGTATATTTAGCTCATATTTAGTTTTAAACTTAGTTTTTGCCATAGTTATTTTTAGTCCTAGATTTTTAGGCTTAGCCGTAAAATCCCTTAGGTGCTTTTTCTTTAGACTAAGATTTAGGTGCTTTAGAATTTTGCGACGCCTTTTTAAGTTTTAGTTTCTTTTTAAGTTATTTCCATTTGGGATATAGTTTTTCCTGTAAGCTTTAATATTTTTAGACGACTTTTACCTATGTATCAATTATCATTCCAATTAGTAATCTCAATTTGCGATTATAATTTTAAGTTAATTGTAGTAATAAGGTTAGGTTAGTCAAGTATTTTTAAGTTTTATAAGTTTCTTTTATTTTTCCGTCACCTTTTATTTTTCAACCATTTTTCTTTTTCGACCTTTTTCCGACGAACTCTTTTTCTTTCTTATTTCTCGCTATTCTAGTTTTAGGACATAGGTTTTTATTCTACTTCTTATCTAAATTTCTTAAAATTACGAAAATCTATTTTAAGTGGTTAAATTAATAGACATCAAAATTTTCTGGTTCGTAGTAATAGTTGGATTTGTACGTGGACCGGGTTATTGGAGCCAAACAGTCCTCAATTATATTGAGACCAAACGAATCCTGCCCCCTGCTGCATCTTTTGGCTATTCAAAACGTGGGCAAAATCAGAAAAGTCTATTGATTGGATAACTTATTATAATTTTTCTTTCCTTTTTAAAACTAATAGGATATTCAGTGAATGCACCGAGCAAGACGTTCACCACCTTTTGTACGTTCACCACCTGTAACTAGATCAAGACATTTAGCAAATATTACTGCCGTTGATTTCTCTTTAGAATCGTCATCCAGTCGACCAAGTACTTCAGTTCAAATTTCCGATAATCCATTTTTTGAACCCGACCTCACAATTGAGAATCCGGAGAATATTCAGGAACGGTTCGTAGATCCTGAACCACTAAACTTTCCTCCGGAACCACCAATCATTCAAACAGAGATTGTTGAGGAACGAACCATTAAATCAGAATCCTCTAGTGATTCCGATTCAACAAATTCAATTATGGAGAATCTGGAACCTTTAAGTATGGAAGACCGAATGAGAGCTAAACGCACTGGCCAAGGTCACGCAATTACTCATCCAGACATTAATGCGCCAGATTATGAAATCAAAGGACACATTCTACACATGGTGACTAATCAATGCCAATTTAGTGGTGCGCCGAAGGAAGATCCAAATGAACATCTACGTACCTTTAATAGGATCTGCACACTATTTAAAATAAGAGAAGTGGAGGATGAACAGATATATCTCGTGTTATTTCCCTGGACTTTAAAGGGAGAAGCCAAAGATTGGTTGGAATCGTTACCGGAAGGGGCGATTGATACATGGGACGTTTTAGTTGAAAAATTTCTTAAACAATTCTTTCCTGCATCTAAAGCCGTAAGACTTCAAGCAGAAATTGTTACGTTCCCACAGAAACCGAATGAAACTCTATATGAGGCATGGACAAGATTTGGAAAGTTATTAAGAGGATGTCCGCAACATGGTTTAGACACCTGTCAAATAGTACAAATATTCTACCAAGGATGCGACATCACTACAAGAAAAGACATAGATATAGCAGCTGGTGGTTCTATTATAAAAAAAACCGAAACTGATGCTTACAAAATTATTGATAACACTGCTTCCCACTCACATGAGTGGCACCAAGAAAAAGATATCGTTAGATCATTTAAAGCAGCTAGAGCCGATTCTAGCCATGACTTAGATTCTATTTCCGCAAAGATAGATGCTGTCGAGAGACGAATGGAAAAGATGACTAAAGATATTCACTCAATACGAATTAGTTGTGAGCAGTGTGGAGGACCACATTTGACAAAAGATTGTCTCAGTATTGAATTAACAATGGAACAAAGAGAGAATATTTCATACATAAACCAAAGGCCTGGAAATAATTATCAGAATAATTATCAACCGCCAAGACCGATTTACAATCAAAACCAGAATTATAACCGAAATATTCCATACAACAACCAACAAGGTCCTAGCAATCAACAAGTATCCAATAATAATTACAATCAGCAAAGACCTAATTTTCAAAACAAACCACCACAACAAACCGATGATAAAAAGCCGAATTTAGAAGATATGATGACGAAGCTAGTTGAAACTCAAACGCAGTTTTTCACATCTCAGAAACAAACTAATGAACAAAATGCTCAAGCATTTAGAAATCAACAAGCTTCTATTCAAAATCTGGAACAAGAAGTAAGTAACCTAGCAAGGTTAATAGGTGAAAGAAAACCGGAAAGTCTACCTAGTGATACAAATGCTAACCCCCGGAATGAAACAGCTAAAGCCATTACCACAAGAAGTGGTACAACACTTAAACCACCGGAAATACCTGTAACTTCTGATGAAGTTATTCCTACTCCACAAGAACCACAACCTGATCAAGATAAGGAAAAAGAACCGGTAGTTGAAAAGGTTAATGAAGATAACACAGTTAAGGATAAACCTTATGTTAAACCATACCAACCACCACTTCCTTACCCGAGTAAAATGAAGAAAGAGAAACTTGAAGCCGAACAATCCAAATTCTTGGATATGTTTAAACAGATAAATGTAAATCTTCCTTTCATTGATGTAATTTCAGGAATACCTAGATATGCTAAATTCTTGAAAGATCTAATTTCAAATAGAAAGAAAATGGAAGAACTCTCGGCTGTTACCATGAATGCTAATTGTTCAGCAGTACTGTTAAATAAGATACCAGAAAAACTATCTGATCCAGGAAGTTTCACAATTCCATGTTTTCTGGGTAGTCTTAGTTCAATAGAAGCATTGGCAGATTTAGGTGCTAGTATAAATCTAATGCCGTATTCACTATACGCTAAACTAGACCTTGGAGAATTGAAACCAACTAGAATAAGCATACAACTAGCCGATAGATCAATAAAATATCCTAGAGGGATAATGGAGAACATTCTAGTTAAAGTTGGTACTTTAGTATTTCCAGTAGACTTTGTTGTTCTGGACATGGAAGAAGATTCTCAAGTTCCTCTCATATTAGGAAGACCATTCTTAAACACGGCTAAAGCAATGATAGACGTGTTCGGTAAGAAATTGACCCTAAGTATAGAGGATGAGAGTGTTACCTTTTCAGTTGATAGAGCAATGCAACAACCACAATCTGCAGATGATACATGTTATTATATTCAAACTATAGATGCACATGCAGAATTATTAGAAGAATTTCCAGAATTACAAGGAACAGGAGAATGTTCTTTAGGAGAAGGTAATGAACCAATTGATGAAGCTGAAATGTTAGCTACACTTATAGCTAATGGATATGAACCAACAACAGAAGAAATTCAAATGCTAAAAGAAGAAGACAGATATCGATACAAATCATCGATAGAAGAACCTCCGAAATTAGAGATAAAGCCACTTCCAAACCATTTGGAATACGCTTATTTACATGGTAAATCTGAATTACCTGTAATAATATCGTCTTCTCTTACTGAAAATGAGAAATCACAACTCATTTCTGTGTTGAAAGCTCATAAACCAGCCATTGCATGGAAGATTCATGATATTAAAGGAATAAGTCCTTCGTATTGCACACATAAAATCCTTATGGAAGAAGGTCATAAAACGTATGTGCAACGCCAACGAAGACTAAATCTTAATATGCAAGATGTAGTTAAGAAAGAGATTATTAAACTGCTAGATACAGGTCTAATTTATCCAATTTCTGATAGTCCATGGGTAAGCCCAGTTCAATGCGTGCCTAAGAAGGGTGGCATGACTGTCATTACAAATGAGAAAAATGAGCTTATTCCTACTAGGACTGTAACAGGATGGCGTGTATGTATTGATTATAGAAAATTAAATGACGCCATCAGAAAAGATCACTTTCCCTTACCTTTCATAGATCAAATGTTGGAAAGATTAGCCGGAAACAGTTACTATTGTTTTCTTGATGGATTTTCCGGATATTTTCAAATTCCAATAGCACCCGAGGATCAAGAGAAAACCACATTCACGTGCTCTTATGGTACTTTTGCTTACAAACGCATGCCATTTGGACTTTGCAACGCCCCTGCAACCTTTCAATGGTGTATGATGGCGATTTTTCACGACATGATAGAAGAATGCATGGAAGTTTTCATGGATGACTTTTCAGTCTTCGGTGATACATTTGAATCATGTCTAGCTAATCTGGAACGAATGCTTATTAGATGCGAACAATCAAATCTAGTACTTAATTGGGAGAAATGCCATTTCATGGTTAAAGAAGGCATCGTTCTTGGTCATAAAATTTCAAAAGAAGGAATTGAAGTGGATAGAGCTAAAGTAGATGTAATTGCTAAACTTCCACAACCCACCAATGTTAGAGGAGTTAGGAGTTTTCTAGGACATGCCGATTTTTACCGGCGTTTCATAAAAGATTTTTCTAAAATTGCCACTCCTATGAATAAACTCCTAGAAAAGGATGCTCCATTCATCTTTTCAGATGAGTGTATCAAATCTTTTAATATTCTTAAAGAAAAACTCACTAATGCGCAGATCATGATAACATCAAATTGGAATCTACCATTTGAATTAATGTGCGATGCAAGTGATTTTGTAATGGGAGCCGTTTTAGGACAAAGGATTGAAAAACGATTTCAACCTATATAATATGCTAGTAAGACGTTACAAGGAGCACAAACGAACTATACAACTACTGAAAAAGAACTCCTTGCTATTGTCTTTGCTTTTGACAAATTTCGATCATATCTCGTTCTAGCAAAAACGGTGGTCTATACAGACCATTCTGCTCTTAGATACCTATTTTCAAAACAAGATGCTAAACCAAGATTAATCCGTTGGATCTTACTCTTACAAGAGTTTGATATTGAAATCCGAGATAAAAGAGGAGCAGAAAATCTCGCCGCTGATCATCTTTCTCGTCTTGAAAATCCTGAGTTAGAAGTTCTAAATGAATCGGCCATACAAGACAACTTTCCTGATGAATATCTATTAAAGATAGATTATAAAGAAATTCCATGGTTTGCAGACTATGCAAACTACTTAGTTTGTGGATTCCTTGAAAAAGGATTATCGTACCAAAAACAAAAGAAATTCTTCAGTGATATAAAACACTATTTTTGGGAAGATCCACATCTGTTTAAAAGTTGTCCCGATGGAATAATACGCCGATGTGTATTTGGAGATGAAGCTAGTAAAATATTAAACCATTGTCACACAGGACCAACAGGAGGGCATTATGGGCCTCAACTAACAGCAAGAAAAGTTTATGATGCTGGATTCTATTGGCCTACAATTTACAAAGACGCACACCTTCTTTGCAAATCCTGTGATGCTTGTCAAAGGGCCGGAAAAATAAGTCAACGTGATGAAATGCCACAAAATGTCATCCAAGTATGTGAAGTATTTGACATTTGGGGTATTGACTTTATGGGTCCATTTCCAAAATCTCATAATAATCTATATATACTCGTAGCCATTGATTATGTATCTAAATGGGCGGAAGCACAATCTCTCTCAACTAACGATGCACGAGTTGTAGTCAACTTTTTAAAACGTCTTTTTGCAAGGTTTGGAACACCGAAAGCTTTAATAAGTGATCGGGGTACTCATTTCTGTAATAATCAACTTGAGAAAGTTCTTAAAAGATATGGAGTAACTCATAAAATCTCCACCGCATATCATCCACAAACAAGTGGACAAGTTGAAAATACCAACCGAGCTTTAAAACGCATTCTAGAGAAAACCGTAGGATCAAATCCGAAGGAATGGTCCATTAAATTGGAGGATGCACTCTGGGCTTTTAGAACAGCCTACAAAACTCCAATTGGAACCACACCTTTTAGAATTGTTTATGGAAAAGCATGTCATCTTCCAGTAGAAATTGAACACAAAGCATTTTAGGCTTTGAAGACATGTAATCTTGATTTACATGAAGCCGGACGTCTACGATTAAGTCAACTAAACGAATTAGAAGAATTAAGACATGAAGCATACGATAATTCGTTAATCTATAAAGAAAGAATGAAGAAATGGCATGATAAAAGAATCAGAAGTTCAAAAGAATTTAAAGAAGGAGACAGAGTTCTTCTTTTCAATTCACGATTCAAGCTATTTCCTGGAAAATTGAAATCAAGATGGTCTGGACCATTCATAGTCAAAAGAGTTTTCCCATACGGAACAGTAGAATTGATAAATTCAAATGGGATTGAATTTAAAGTTAATGGTCACAGAGTTAAACACTACATAGATAGTCTGATGGAAGTCGACAACGAAGTTAATCACAATTTCGACACCACAGCTAACTAAGTGTGGGGAGAATCAAGTCTTTAAAGGATAATATGTATTTCTGTTAGAGTTAGATTGTCTGTTTTCATGTAGTTCTCGAAAATGGAACCCGAATGGTCTTTCCCTAGCAGACCCTAAAGAACTAGTCTTCTCCCCCCATTCTGAATTTTTATTTTTTTTAGGTTTTTACAAAATGAAGACTGCCTGTGAACTAAACCATGGTCTAATGCTACACGCTTTGATCACTAAACGTAATAATGACACACTTCCGAGTGAAATAGTATCAGTAATCAGAGAAAGAATGGACGGAGTTAGAAAAGAATCCAGATGCGAAGATAATAAGTTACAATTTGGTAAAGGAAAATTAAAATCCGCAGCGAAAAGAAGAGCACGACACCTAGAAAGATGTCACAAATGCGAAAAATGGTCACATGGAGGTAAATCTTCAAATAATCAAACCTATTCAAATACCGAATTTGTTACTTTATGCATAGACGGACCGTTCATATATTTAGAAGAAAAGACACTGAATGCTCGAGGTTACACCTATGTAGCTAGGGAAAACCAATTAAACCGACTATCTTATGAATGGGATAGATCATATAACTAAGAATACTATCTCACAGGTAAGTCTGTACAGTCTTTATTTTTATTTTTATTTTTAACCTTTTGATAATAAACGCTAATTTGTTCGCTATAAAGTATTAAATTGGTATTGAATAAAATTAGGTTTGGCGACCGAAATTATTGATATCATTCAAAAATTTATTACATCACTGCGAAATTTAACGTTTATTCTTAAGGTATAAATATCTTTAATCAATCAACCCAAAATATTTCTAAAATTCGTCATGAGTTAAATTAGGTCTTGGAACCGAAATTACTTTACCGAAAAGAGGGGCGCATATTTTTGATAATATTTGATTGATTAAAGTGGGATAAAAAGCCAAAAAGATTTTTAATTTTATTTTTACCATGTTTTTAAAATTAATATTTAAATCTTAAATTAATA
The DNA here is from genome assembly GCF_046630445.1 of Rutidosis leptorrhynchoides. Taxonomy (NCBI): domain Eukaryota; kingdom Viridiplantae; phylum Streptophyta; class Magnoliopsida; order Asterales; family Asteraceae; genus Rutidosis; species Rutidosis leptorrhynchoides. The sequence goes on from NC_092333.1 coordinate 212,986,895, forward strand.
TTGTAAACTTTGTAAAAACAATATATTTAAAATTGTAAATATTTGAAAAATTAATATAAGTTTGGTGTGAATTTTTAATATTAATTTTAAATTTTATATTTAAATTGTGTGAATTTAAAAACAAAAATTTACTTTATCTCATTAAGTTAAAAATATGATTTTTAAAATTCGTCGTAAGTTGAAGACTAGGTCTTTGAACCGAAATTGCTTTACCCGAGGGAGGGACGAGAACTTTTATTATCATTATTTTTAATCTTATTAAATTAAAGTATGCCAAAAACATTAAAAAAAAAACCTAAAAATCTTAGCTTTTAAAACAATCGCTACAAAAAGACAAATTTTAAAATTTTGTCGAAGGACGGACTAGGACATCGATCCGAAACGACCTCGTCCTAAATAACAAGGGAAACAAAATTTTAAAATTAATTACTCAATTGTTTTAATTAGTATAAGATATAAAAAAAAAAAAAAAACCAAACTCCGCGACTCGCGGAGTTTGAAGGATTAAACCCCGTGACTCGCGGGAGGACCAAAATACAGAAAAAATAAAATCGAGCTAAACAGCTCAGTCCACACACCACAAGGAAAACACAGCGAAGAACAGCCGAAAAAACCCGAAAATAAACGAAAAAACCCCCAAAATCACAATTTTTAACCGTTAATCATCAAATCTTTTGCTAAAATCATGTTGAGAAGGATGCTATCAAGGAATTACTCAAGAAAAACGGTAAATTTCTACACCTAAACACCATTTAATCCGAAAATTAGTGTTCTTGAGCAATTTTTTCCCCAATTTGATTTTGATGCTTTTTAGTGTAATTATGCTTAAATTATTTATGTATTATGCTTGTATAACCTAGATTGATGCTATTTAACATGATTAGAAGCCTTAAATCTCAAATTTTGAGTAATCTAGGGTTTGTGTTCTTGAGCAAATCTGGGGCTTTTTGATATAAACAGGTTATGGCCGATTTTTGTCATGAATTGTTGCTAAATTAAGTAGTGTAACATGTTTAGGTAGTTAAATGATCCAAACTTTGAGCCTAAACATGATTTTGAGAATTAAAGTGGACTTTTTCAAGTCTAAAATTCATGAACTTGATTTTTGAAAGATAATGCCATTTAAAACTTGTTTAATTGTTAGTAATGATTATTTTGACATGTTATTTGAGTTGAATGCTTATGAACTTGGCGAACATTTTCGTATATGCTTATTTGAAAAAGTGTAGATTTGATAAAAATGTAAAAATGAGCTTAAGTTTGATATAAATTGATCATGTCATTGTAATTATTTTGATTGATGATTTTGCTGACACTAATGCATATTTGGATGCACAAAAATTGTGTTTGATGTGTTTTGCAGACTGAAAGGGGTGAATCTTCATCCCAAGCTCGCAATGCTCCTGCTGAGAATGCGGAACAACAGGAGGTGGATAATTACTACAAGCAGGATATACCTCATCCAGTCATGACATTTTCTGATATGCACTTGGAAGATTTGCACCCGAACCTGAGATTTGACAGACTTTGGATAGATTATCCAAAATACCAAAGGGGTTTGCATACTCTTCATTCTAAGGTTGTTGAGGTACCTAGGGTCATAGAATGGGGACCATTAGAAGCTGTAGAATTGGCCGGGCCAATTAGGGAATTACTTGTACAGAGGTATGGTAATTCTACTTTTAATGACTGGGTACGTTTATTCACCATGCGTAGACCTGTATATAAAGTATGGTGTGAAGAATTGTTGTGTAGTATAGAATTAAATGATCGGGTAGCTAATTTAACCGATCGATCTTTTATTAGATTTTTGTTAGGAGGTTCGATGCGCCACATGTCTTTACTAGACATGGCTCAGGCTTTACGTATATATACGCCTGAGGAGTTAGCATCTGCCGATTGTAGAGGGTTGATACTAAATGGTAGAAAGATATATGAAAATTTTGATACACACGGTGTATGGAGTCAAATGACAAGCCATCACCGATTCAAAGGGGGAAATTACTCTTATTTGGATATAGATAGAGCTGAATTAAGAGTAATTCATAGGTTTTTAGCTAATTCGATTACACAAAGAGGTAAGAACAAGGAAAAGGTAAATGAACAGAATTTGTTTTACCATATGTGTATTCGAGACCCACAAAGCGCTGTAAGTATACCTTATTGTGTGGGTTATTATTTATCAGCTATGGTTAGGGGGATGAGACCGCATAGCATAATAGGAGGTGGTATTTTTATTACTTTGATTGCTGAATATCTCGGTGTGGATATAAGTCGGGGGGGATTATTAGTGTAAGAACCAGAACCCCGCGATACTATAGGTTTAAATGTATACCATGGTGCGAAAGTTTTGAAGCGGCGAAATAACGCCGCAGTACAATACCATGGTAGACATCCACAGGTTGAGAGAAACCAACAGCAAGGTAATGTAGGAGGGGGAAATGAAATGCAAGAAATGCAAAGGTTTATAGCTTCACAGGAGTATGAAAATGCTAGACAGAGAGCATTTGAGGATTGGCAAGTTCATCAAAACCAAATCATAGCTCATTGCCAACATATAGGTAGAAACTATATTCCTACGCCAAAACCCATATTCCCTCCCTGGTCTATAGAGATGCAACCACCGTATCCTACGTATAACCCTGCCGAAGCATTTTATAGCACCTATGGTTATGCTTGGAACCCCTATTGGTACCATTATCATCCCTAGTCTACTTAGTTTTATTTATTTTGTAATTTGTAATATTGATACGTTTAATACTTATGTTAATATTGTAATAGTTTTTATAATTTTCTAACTTTTATTCTTAGATTTTAATAATTTTTGAATGTGGGGTAATATACCAAACTTCAAAAATATGTGTATATGTTTGCAGTTTATCTTATGTACACAACAGGGTAAAACAACACATTTTCAAAGACTGGCATTAAGTTCAGCAAAAGCAACTAATTTTGACGACAATATGCAAAATATATGTGAAATAACAACAAGACGGAATGAACAAATGATGTGCACCATTTATCATTCAGCAAACAAACGCCAATATATTTGGAAACTTTGGTAAAAATTTAATCATTTTCACATAAATCACCCTCAATAATTTAAATTGTTACTGATTTCTTGCAAATGAGGGCATTGCAAGATCTTAAGTGTGGGAAGGGGTTAAATTCTTTCGGATTTTTAAAATTTTTACTTTATACACTTGGTTACCATTAGAAATACTAGTAAAGTAGTAGTTGTATTAGAATCTAGTGCTCTCTGATAATAAAGAACAGCCCTAGTCTTATATACTGACTACCCAATTCTAGTAAAATTTTTCAAAATTTTCAATTAAATGAACTCAAAATCATGTTTATACATATTTATGAACGATAAAACTAGGTTTTAACACCGAAATTATTGTAACCTCGGAAAGGACATAAATTGAGAAACAAACCAAAATGTTAAAATTCATTTAAAATGGAATAGAGGACAATAAAAAGGAAAATAAAAGCCAAGTGTGGGAAAATTTACCCAGTTATCTTAAACATATGTCACATATATCTGTAACAAATAACTGAAAATACTTTTGCTTTGGACTAAACTAAACTGTTTTACCTGATTTACTGTAAGAAAGATGGATCTACATGATGAATCAATTCCATCATTAAAAGGAAGTAAAGTCTTCCGAAAAAGACACGCGCTTCTTGATTTAAGTCAGGAAGTTGTCGTCCAGACCAGCTGTAGGTTGACGAAAAATCCAGAAAAGTCATCACTAAAATCAGCAGGAAATCCACGGACCTCAGCATTAAACAGGGTCGCCAAGTGGTCAGATTTATCCTAACCATGAGAAGGATTTATCTCGTAAAATGGGGGGGCACCATGCAAATTAGCTGGATAAGACTAATAAATCAGATCCCTAGAAAGGATAATCTCCTTAAAAGATCAAAAACCAGCTTTTAAGCCTGATATTACTCAATCCTTGAGATTGACCTTAAATATTGAGAATTACAAACTCATGGAATTCAATGATATCTAAACTCGAGCTTGAACGAGAAAATATTTTGATCAAAATTACAAACCGATTTGTTTTCTGAAAACCCTATTTTCAATGCGTTCATTACCATTGAACGTAAAATCCTAGGAATTCACCTGGAATTCATTAGGTCACCTGAACTAAATCGGGTGTCAACCGTAAGAACAGTGGTTGCATAGTATGGTCAAAGACAGGACCTTGTGCCAGACCGAAAAATCATAAGGATGAGCTTTACTATTGCTCCTACCAAGGATAGTAATTGCGTCCGACACGTTATAGACCATAATTAAAAGCATGTCAGGGGACATTGCCTTAACAGTTGCTTGTTCAACGCTTTCCTTTACAACCGGAAGGTAGTTTACCGAAAGGTAATATACGGGACAAGTAAACTGGATGTGTTGCTTTTCAAATACAAGGTTAGCAAGTGGGTGACACAAAACCATAAGTTTTGAGCTAAAATTTTCAAATATGAAACCCACCAAACCCACAAAAATATTTTGCAAACACCGGTGAAGGGTTATTCCGGAAAACTTATCTAGGGTAAAAACTAGATTTAATTTTCAAAAGATCAAATGTTTTCATAAAGATCCAATTTCCTTAATGGATCTAAATTTTTATAGTCATGTGGGACTGTAAACCATATCGTTACTACCATTGTTTATACCACCGTATAGAAATCACTGATGTACAAAGTGTGAAGAATAAAGAAGTGATTCTAGTATTTCAAGACGATATTGCTTGAGGACAAGCAACGCTCAAGTGTGGGAATATTTGATAATGCTAAAAACGAACATATATTTCATAGCATTATTCCTCAAGAAAGACAAGCTTTTAGTTGCAATTGTTCTATTTACAAGTGATGTTCGTTTAAATAATAAAAGGTGAAGACAAAAGACAGATTCGACGAATTGAAGACGCAAACGACCAAAAAGCTCAAAAGTACAAAAGACAATCAAAGAGGTTCCAATTATTGATAAGAAACGTCTCGAAATTACAAGAGTACAAGATACAAAACGCAAAGTACAAGATATTAAATTGTACGCAAGGACGTTCGAAAATCCAGAACCGGGACCAGAGTCAACTCTCAACGCTCGACGCAACGGACTAAAAATTACAAGTCAACTATGCACATAAATATAATATAATATTTAAATAATTCTTATAATTATTTAATATATTATATTTATTTATAAAACCGTCGGTAAACAAAGAGCCAAACTTGTGTGAGCTGTATTTACAAACTTCGCGACTCGCGGAGTTTGAAGGCCAAAAGGGCCGCGAGTCGCGGAGGCCCAAACTCTGAAAGTCCCTATAAAGCCAACCGAATTCTGATCATTTTTCACACTCTTAATCTATCTCTCTTTCAATATATACGTAAAAATATATATATAATTTTTATTTTAATTTTAATTTTTATTTTAAATCCTAATAATAAGGGTATGTTAGCGAATGTTGTAAGGGTGTAAGTCGAAATTCTGTCCGTGTAACGCTACGCTATTTTTAATCATTGTAAGTTATGTTCAACCTTTTTAATTTAATGTCTCGTAGCTAAGTTATTATTATGCTTATTTAAAACGAAGTAATCATGATGTTGGGCTAATTACTAAAATTGGGTAATTGGGCTTTGTACCATAATTGGGGTTTGGACAAAAGAACGACACTTGTGGAAATTAGACTATGGGCTATTAATGGGCTTTATATTTGTTTAACTAAATGATAGGTTGTTAATGTTAATATAAAGATTTACAATTGGGCGTCCCTATAAATTACCATATACACTCGATCGGACACGATGGGTGGGGTATTTATATGTACGAATAATCGTTCATTTAACCGGATACGGGAATGGATTAATAGCCACTAGAATAATTAAAACAGGGGTGAAATTATGTACAAGGACACTTGGTATAATTGATAACAAAATATTAAAACCTTGGGTTACATTCAGTCGACATCCTGGTGTAATTATTAAACAAAGTATTAAAATCTTGTTACAGTTTAAGTCCCCAATTAGTTGGAATATTTAACTTCGGGTATAAGAATAATTTGACGAGGACACTCGCACTTTATATTTATGAGTGATGGACTGTTATGGATAAAAACCAGACGGACATATTAAATAATCCAGGACAAAGGACAATTAACCCATGGGCATAAAACTAAAATCAACACGTCAAACATCATGATTACGGAAGTTTAAATAAGCATAATTCTTTTATTTCATATTTAATTTCCTTTATTTTATATTTAATTGCACTTCTAATTATCGCACTTTTATTTATTGTTATTGTATTTAATTGCACTTTTAATTATCATACTTTTTAATTATCGCAAGTTTATTTTATCGCACTTTTATTATTCGCAATTTCATTATTGTTATTTACTTTACGCTTTAATTTAAGTCTTGTATTTATATTTATTATTTTACATTTGGTTTTAACTGCGACTAAAGTTTTAAAATCGACAAACCGGTCATTAAACGGTAAAAACCCCCCTTTATAATAATAATATTACTTATATATATATTTGTATTTTTATAAAAGTAAACTAATATAGCGTTAAGCTTTGTTTAAAAAGATTCCCTGTGGAACGAACCGGACTTACTAAAAACTACACTACTGTACGATTAGGTACACTGCCTATAAGTGTTGTAGCAAGGTTTAAGTATATCCATTCTCTAAATAAATAAATATCTTGTGTAAAATTGTATCGTATTTAATAGTATTTCCTGCTAAATTAATAATATTTTTATACCACTCTGCTAAAACAATCAAAGGTAAAGGCTGACATTATCTGTGGAGATAATGCTCTTCGTATACCACATGGAGATGGTGAGCCACTGATCATTTACGGAGAGAGATGTACCTCGAAGCTGAACCTCATTAGTTGCGTGAAAGCGCAAAAGATCATGAAGAAAGGACGTCTTGCTGTGCTAGCACATGTGAAAACGTTAGAAACCGAGGTGAAGAGCGTGGATGACGTACAAATTGTGAACGAATTTTCTGATGTTTTTCGGAAAGAATTGCCTGGATTACCGCTGCCGAGAGCAGTAGAGTTTCAGATTGATTTAGTTCCAGGAGCTGCACCTGTAGCTTGCGCACCTTATCGACTCGCACCTTCAGAAATGCAAGAGTTGCAGAGCCAACTACAAGAACTGTTAGACCGTGGATTTATCCAACCAAGTTTCTCGCCTTGGGGCGCACCTGTTTTGTTTGTAAAGAAGAAGGACGGATCTTTCCGCACGTGTATCGACTACCGCGAACTTAACAAATTGACGATCAAGAATCGGTATCCTCTTCCCCGAATTGACGATCTTTTTGACCAACTACAAGGATCGAGCGTTTACTCTAAGATCAATTTGCGATCCGATTATCACCAGTTCAGGGTGAAAGAGAGCGATGTAATGAAAACTGCGTTCAGAACTCGTTATGGTCATTATGAGTTTCTCGTGATGCCATTCGGATTAACCAACACACCTGCCGTGTTCATGGACCTCATGAATCGTGTCTGCAAACCATACTTGGACAAGTTCGTTATCGTCTTCATAGATGATATCCTCATCTACTCTAAGAGCGAAGAAGAACATGAACAACATCTTCGATTAGTGCTATAACTCTTGAGACAAGAGCAACTTTATGCCAAATTCTCCAAGTGTGAATTTCGGTTGAAGGAAGTCCAATTTCTGGGTCATGTTGTGAGCGACCAGGGTATCAAAGTTGATCCCGCCAAGATTAAAGCTATCAGCAAGTGGGAGACCCCCACTTCTCCAACTCACATCCACCAATTTCTAGGTCTCGCCGATTACTACCGAAGATTTATTGAAGGATTTTCTCTGATTGCGCGTCCTTTGACCGCACTGACTCACAAAGGGAAGAAGTTCATTTGGGAACCCGCACACGAATCAACATTTCAAACCTTGAAGAAGAAGTTAACCACCGCACCTATTTTATCACTTCCTGAAGGCAGTGATGATTTCGTCGTTTATTGCGATGCTTCGAAAAGTGGTTTTGGTTGTGTACTGATGCAACGAACAAAGGTTATCGCTTACGCCTCCCGACAACTGAAAATTCATGAACAAAATTACACTACGCACAATCTCGAGCTTGGAGCCGTCGTCTTTGCATTAAAGCTGTGGAGACACTATCTTTATGGAACTAAGAGCACTATTTTCACCGATCATAAATGTCTCCAGCACATCTTCGATCAGAAGTAACTAAATATGAGGCAGCGTCGATGGATTGAGACGCTGAATGACTATGATTGTGAACTTCGTTATCACCCTGGCAAGGCCAATGTTGTAGCTGACACTTTGAGCCGAAAGGAGAGGATGGCACCTCTTCGTGTTCGGGCCTTGAACATCACCATCCATTCAAATCTCAACAGCCAGATCCGAGTAGCCCAAGATGAGGCTCTCAAGGATGAGAATATATCTCATAAACACCTGAACATTCTCGTCTCTCGATTCGAGGTTAAGGAGACAGGACTTCGATACTTCACCGGAAGAATTTGGGTACCTTGTTATGGAGATCTATGAAACCTTATACTTGATGAAGCCCACAAGTCTAGATATTCGATTCATCCCAGAGCGGGCAAAATGTACCACGATCTCAAGGAATAGTACTGGTGGCCGAATCTTAAGAAAGATGTTGCAACGTATGTTGGTAAGTGTTTGACTAGTTCGAAAGTTAAGGCCGAACATCAGAGACCTTCTGGATTACTTTAACAACAAGAAACCCCGCAATGCAAGTGGGAGAGGATAACGATGGACTTCATTACTAAACTGCCAAAGACGGTGGGCGGATACGATACCATCTGGGTTATCGTTGACCGTCTTACCAAATCTGCACACTTCTTGGCCATGAAGGAAACGGATACGATGGAGAGACTCGCTCAACTATACATCAAAGAGGTTGTATCTCGTCATGGTGTACCCTTATCGATCATATCAGATCGCGATCCCCGTTTTGCTTCTAGATTTTGGCGTTCCTTACAAGAAGCCATGGGAACCCGTCTCGACATGAGTACTGCATATCACCCAAAGACCGACGAGCAAAGTGAACGCACGATTCAGACTTTGGAGGACATATTGCGTGCATGTGTTATCGATTTCGGAAAGGCCTGGGAAAGGCATTTGCCACTCGCTGAATTTTCTTACAACAACAGTTATCACTTGAGCATTAATACCGCACCTTTTTAAGCATTGTATGGCCGCAAGTTCCGATCTCCTATTTGTTGGGCCGAAGTAGGCAAAAAGCAAATCACTGGACCCGAGGTAGTCCATGAAACAATGGAGAAGATTGCTCAGATTTAAGCGAGACTTAAGACAGCCCGTGATCGTCAAAAGAGTTATGCCGACCTAAAACGTAAAGACTTTGAATTCAACGTCGGTGACCGTGTAATGTTGAAGGTTGCACCTTGGAAAGGTGTGATTCGTTTTGGAAAACATGGAAAGTTAAACCCACGATACATTGGTCCTTTTGAAATCTTGGAACGTGTTGGACCCGTTGCTTACCGTTTGGATCTTGTAACTCAATTGAGCTCAGTTCATCCTACCTTCCACGTATCAAACTTGAAGAAGTGTCTTGCTGCACCAGAACTTGTCATACTACGGGAAGAACTTACAATTGATGACAAACTCCACTTCGTGGAAGAGCCCGTTGAAATTATGGACCGTGAGGTCAAAACTTTGAAACGCAACAAGATTCCGATCATCCGAGTATGATGGAATGCCAAACGAGGACCTAAGTTTACCTGAGAGCGAGAGGATCAAATGATGCAGAAGTATCCTCACCTTTTCCCGACTCCTCCATCTACCTCAGCTTAAAATTTCGGGACGAAATTTTCTTTAACAGGTGGGTATTGTAACGACCCGGAATTTTCCAACGTTTATCATTAATATTTATTATTAATACTTGTGCTTTAATAAATGTATTTTATCACATTTACTTGTTACCGTATTTAACTTTCCATGGCCCGATTTGTCTTCGTGACACGCGTACTTTTCACGAATAATATTTTTGAATATTATTTACATTCATGATTATTTATTATTAATCATTTTTAATTAACTAAGGTTAGTAGTTAATTACTTGGGCTTGATTTATTTAATTGTTGCATACTTGGGCTTGGACCTTTTATTAATGGATTTGAACTAGTAAGCCCACCCTACACTTATAATGGACTTGTAAGCCCATGTATTATGCTAGTATTACATTAGGGAAAATCATGGATTAATTAGCTTAATTTAGACACAAATTACTTCAAGCATGCATGCATTCTTTTCCATACTTTTAACCTCATTACCCTTCCTAGCTTTCCCTATCTTTCCAACACTTGAAAGTGAGCAATTGACTTCCTTTTTTTACCCACAAAGCCGTCCACCTCTTTAGCATACAAAGGAGTTCTTTTTTTTTTTTCAAACCTTGTTACTTATCACTTGTATTTCACTTCCTCATTTCACACACACAAAATTACTCACAACTCTCTCTCAACTTTTCTCTCTTTTCTTGTAAGTATAATGTTTCATTTCTTCTTTCTTCCTTGAACAAAACTGAAACATATAGTATCATAATCATTACTTCTTGCTTAATTACTTGATTATTGTTGTTTGTTGTTAGAGATCAAACTTGTTAGTTTGCATCTCTATGAATCTTGTTTTCTTCACTCTTTTGTTGATGAAGAACCAAGAACAAGAACTCAAACTTGTTAGTTTGTAGTTCTATACTTAAGTATTTTCAAGATCTAAAGTTTATAAACTTGATGATCTTCTTTATGTTCATGTTTTGTAGACTTGAATTCTTAAGATCTAAACTATGGTTTGAATCTTCTCAAGTATGAAGCAAATATGAATATAATACTTGTAACTTTAATTTATTTCTTCATTTCATTTATTTAAAGTTGTGATGTTGTTGATTTGGTCAAGTATTACTAGTTAATCTTGATCTCATATTTCTTGAAACTACTTTGTAAATTCAAGAACATGTAAGTAAAACTTTTTATTATAACTTTGTACACTTATGATAGATCTAGACTTTTGGGTCTAGGATCTTCAAGATCTAACTAAGAGTTATGTTCTACAAACTTAAGATCTTGTTTATATAAGTTTACTTTCAAGTTTATAGCTTAATATTACTTTTATAACTCTTGTATGTGTTGGATCTAAGATCTTGATGTAACTTTGGTTCATCAAACTTCATACAACTCTTAAGTGAGTTGTGCTACATATCTTAGACTTACACTAGTGTCATGATAGTCAAAAATTGATTAATATTACTTTTAGAGTTCATGTATGTGTCGGATCTAAGATCTTGATGTAACTTTGGTTCATCAACCTTCATGCAACCCTTAATTGAGTTGTGCTACATATCTTAGACTTGCACTTGTGTTATGATGGTCAAACCTTAGTTAAGATGATGCAAACCCATCAACTAGTTGTACACTTGAAGCTACAAGCATCAAGGATGAGAACCGTGATGATCATCAATTACCAATTACAAAGAAAAAGCACAAAACCAGTTATAGGGTTTCGATTTCAAGAATGTCTGCGAGATACTATAACATACGAAAAATGTCTCGATCATTTGAACTTGGATGCAATGTACGGTATGTATTTGTTAACAATAAAGGTCAATTTTTTTTGTGTTGAAACAGCAAGAATTTTGATTTATGTTTGTTTACTGATTTTTCAGATGGTTATCCTGCTATGTTTTCGATAAAACTACACCATGGAGGTGTTTTCACTGGTCCACCAAAAGTAAGGTACAAGAATGGTTTTATTACACATGTTGATGGATTGGACAAAGATTGGTTTGGAATGTTTGAATTGAAAGATATTATGAAAGATTTAGGGTATGTTGGTATTCAGAATATGAACTTTCATGTGCTAAAACCAGGTTTTACAATTGATAATGGGTTAGAACCACTTCCAACTGACACTGATTTTAGACATTTTGTACAATACTTAGGTGATAACAAAATAATAAGTATCTACACTAAGTATAAAGAAGTTATACAGCCTGTCATTATTGATGATCATAACTTAGTTGATCACAGTGTTACTCAAGATAGTGTTGTGGTGGATAATCAGAATGGTGTCAATGTAAATGGGGTCAATGTTGGTAATGAGGTCAATATTACTCAAGATAGTAGTGTGGTGGATAATAAGAATGGAGTCAATGTAAATGGGATCAATGTTGGTAATGGGGTCAATGTTACTCAAGATAGTAGTGTGGTAGATAATCAGAATGGGGGCAATGTTACTCAAGATAGTGTTGTGGTGTATAATCAGAATGGGTTCAATGTTGGTAATGGAGATGATAATGATGAAGATAGTGGTGAAGATTCTGAAGATTCAGGCTATATTGTGGATGAAGAAAACATGATAGAAGATGTACAAGTTGACATGAGTGAATTCAACTACAATATTGATAGGGATAGTGAGCATGTGGGTGATTCAAATTACAATGTGGCTGAAGATGGTACTAAAGGTAATGTTGATGAGTTAGAGGAAATTGACAATGATGAATTTGAAAGTGATGAGTCTGAAAATGGTATAGAAGGTGTTAGGAATAGAAAGATTAGAGAGTTAAGAAAACAAGCAGATTCTAATCATGAAATAGGTAAGATTTCCTTCTATGTTGGACAAGAATTTGCTACTGCAGAAGAAGTTAAAGAGGCTTGGAAGATTTATGCTGTAGAAACAAGGAGGGAACTTTTCCACACAAAAAAAATGATGCAGAGAGACTTAGGGTTTGCTGTAAAGGGGTGTTGGCCATTGACACAAAATCTGAATGGTCAATGTTCAACTGAGGTGGGGTCCACTAGCACCCATGTGGAAGTAGTTGGGTAGAGTAAAGATTCCAAGAGTAATAAAGCCAAGAAAAAAGGGGCAATAAGTGATGGTGGACCAGAAAAAGACAAGAAAAAAAAGAAAGATAAATGTGAATGGGTTCTTCATGTATCAAAAGTAGCACCAAGTGAAACATAGCAAGTCAAAACATACAACCATGTAAATACATGCCTTCAAAACAGAATTATAAAGCATTGCACATATCATTTCATTTTTAAAATTTTTTTGAGGAACTGGCAGCAAATCTAAAGATACCACCTAAAGCAGTTCAAGCAAAATATGAGTCAAGTCTTGGAGTAAAAATCTCAAAGATGAAAGCATATAGGACTTTGAAAGAGGCAACTTGTATTTTTCAAGGGGATTATAAGGAGCTGTATACACAGCTAAGGGATTATGCTTGAGAACTGATGAGATGTGAAAGAGATACTACTGTTCGAATACAATCTGAATCAGGAGATCTCAATGCTCCCACTAGGGTATTTAAAAGAATTTATATTTGTTTAGGACCACTTAAGAAAGGTTTTGCAGCTTTGGGAAGAGACCTGCTTAGACTAGATGGTTATTTTATGAAAGAACCTGCAAGAGGGCATATATTGACTGCTGTTGGGGTGGTGTAACGACCCGAAATTTTCCAACGTTTATCATTAACAATTATTATTAATACTTGTGCTTTAATAAATGTATTTTATTACATTTACTTGTTACCGTATTTAACTTTCCATGGCCCGATTTGTCTTTGTGACACGCGTACTTTTCACGAATAATATTTTTGAATATTACTTACATTCATGATTATTTATTATTAATCATTTTAAATTAACTAAGGTTAGTAGTTAATTACTTGGGCTTGATTTATTTAATTGTTGCATACTTGGGCTTGGACCTTTTATTAATGGATTTGAACTAGTAAGCCCACCCTACACTTTGAATGGACTTGTAAGCCCATGTATTATGCTAGTATTACATTAGGGAAAAGCATGGATTAATTAGCTTAATTTAGAAACAAATTACTTCAAGCATGCATGCATTCTTTTCCATACTTTTAACCTCATTACCCTTCCTAGCTTTCCCTATCTTTCCAACACTTGAAAGTGAGCAACTGACTTCCTTTTTTTACCCACAAAACCTTCCACCTCTTTAGCACTTGGTTAAGATGATGCAAACCCATCAACGAGTTGTACACTTGAAGCTACAAGCATCAAGGATGAGAACCGTGATGAGCATCAACACCAAGAACCCATCGGAACACATTTAGATGCTGTTTGTGTAACTGATTAGACCACCTGGGCTACTGTAAAGTAGATTTTCATTTTTCTCAGTTCGTGTAGATGATTTTTCATTTAAGACTCGTCTTAATCCGAGTTACGGTTTAAGATCTATGGCCCTCCGAACGTCACTATGTCCTTTTAACGTTGTGCTGAAAAATTCTGACCTACTCGCACTTAAACCGTCGTTACGGTCAAACGAAGACGAGTTTGGTTCTGGAATTTTTAAAGCAACTAAAGGACTCATATATGGAGCCTTGGCCACTAGTCTCAACTCATTTCAGTAGGTATAGAGGCCGTGGTGACTGATCAAAGTCAGACTTTGTTTTAAACTCTTTTCTTGAATGAAACTTACTTTACACTTTTTATTTGATGATGAATGATGATGATACTTAAGACCTAATTTACATACATTTAAACCTATTGGGACGATTTATTAACTTAGTAACTTTTGACTTAGGTTGAGGACTTCCGGACGTACATACTTGCTTACTTTTCCCGAATCAACTTTACTACTACTTTACCACTGTGAGTTATAGCATCCCTTTTTACTTTAACTATTTTGGGAACTGAGAATACATGCGCATTTTACATTTTACATACTAGGTACGAGTACTTAAACTTTATATATATGTGGGTTATACAACGGTATAAAATTTCCCCTTAGCTAGGTAACGTTTAGTCATTGGTCTTTGAACCAGTGAACGCGAATCTTAGATATGGATCCATAGGGTTTGACATCCCCACTTGGGCTAGTAGCGCTAGCATTTAATGGGTGTTTAATACTTCGTAAACATACGCACTCTCCAAGTGTACTTTTAGGGGGTGATAAACGTTAAGTTAGTTATCAAGTGCCCACGGTTAAACATATACTTTACATACTATTTTGAAACGCTCTTTGAAGCACTGAAATCTCGTGGCCTACCTTACATTACTGTTATACTTAAACTATAGCTCACCAACCTTTTTGTTGACGTTTTTAAGCATGTTTTTTCTCAGGTGCTTAAGGTTGCTTGCTTCCGCTGTTGTACTAGTCTTGCTGATTAGCCACCCGCTGCTTTATTAGAGATGTCACCGCATAAAACATTTTTTATTGCATTCAAACTTTATTACTTTTGAACAATGATTTGTAACGACCTAAGGGTCACGTACTATTATTACTTGCTTCCGTTCATAGAAGCATACTTTTGGTTGTAAAACATTTGACGTTGGTTATGACGTCACCTTTTTTCATGAATGCAAACTTGTTTTGAAAACGCATATAGTATTTGACCTTGTCATGATCCTGTTGTTGATGATTCGTACACGATGGTTTTGTACGGGGCATCACAGGTGGATTCCAACAATGGCATCTATCCAGTTGCATATGCCATTGTAGAACAGGAATGCTACTCATCATGGAAGTGGTTCTTGGAGTGGTTAGGTCAAGATCTTAATCTTGAAAGGAATTCTAACTTCACCTTCATATCTGATAGACAAAAGGTATGTTTATACTCTTAGTTACTGATTTACTAATTACTTATTTATACTCTTTGTTCATGTTTTAGGGCCTTAAAAAAGCTGTTGGACAGTTGTATCCATGTGCTGAGAAAAGATTTCGTTTGAGACATATTCATCAGAATATTAAAAAAATGGAATGGTTTAGCTTACAAAAATCATTTATGGAGGTGTGCAACTGCAACTACTGTACCAGAATTTGAGATTGCAATGAATCAATTAAAAGAATTTAACAAAGATTGTCATAAATGGTTGTCTGACATTTCTCCTCATCAATGGGCTAGGAGTCACTTTTCAGGTACAACAGCTTAAAGTTTCATTAATAAGTTATTTACAAGGGGATTAATGAATCAATTTTTCATAAGTTATTTACATTGTTTAATGAATCAATTATTTACATTGTTTAAACAGGAAGAGATGTTTCAGATGTTTTGCTAAGCATTATGTGTGAGATCTTCAATAGATGGCTTCTAGATGCTAGAGATAAACCAATAATAGCTGCTTTGGAATACATAAGAGAGTATCTAATGAAGAGGATTGTCAATATTTTAAATCATATCTCTAAATGTGATGGACCATTAACACCTGCTGCAACAAAAAACTTTGAAAATATCAAGGAAGAAGCATCTAAGTGCAGTATTTTGTGGAATGGTGGATAACAATATCAAGTTAGTAGGCTGCATGGTGATTAAGGTGTTGTAGACATAGGATTGAGAGAATGTGCATGTAGGAAATGGGAGTTAACAGGGATGAAATGTCCCGTTCTTATTGATTAAAAACGTTCCATATTAATTGATTTCGTTGCGAGGTTTTGACCTCTATATGAGACGTTTTTCAAAGACTGCATTCATTTTAAAACAAACCATAACCTTTATTTCATCAATAAAGGTTTAAAAAGCTTTACGTTGATTATCAAATAATGATAATCTAAAATATCTTGTTTACACACGACCATTACATAATGGTTTACAATACAAATATGTTACAACAAAATAAGTTTCTTGAATGCAGTTTTTACACAATATCATACAAGCATGGACTCCAAATCTCGTCCTTATTTAAGTATGCAACAGCGGAAGCTCTTAATAATCACCCGAGAATAAACATGCTTAAAACGTCAACAAAAATGTTGGTGAGTTATAGGTTTAACCTATATATATCAAATCATAATAATAGACCACAAGATTTCATATTTCAATACACATCCCATACATAGAGATAAAAATCATTCATATGGTGAACACCTGGTAACCGACATTAACAAGATGCATATATAAGAATATCCCCATCATTCCGGGACACCCTTCGGATATGATATAAATTTCGAAGTACTAAAGCATCCGGTACTTTGGATGGGGTTTGTTAGGCCCAATAGATCTATCTTTAGGATTCGCGTCAATTAGGGTGTCTGTTCCCTAATTCTTAGATTACCAGACTTAATAAAAAGGGGCATATTCGATTTCGATAATTCAACCATAGAATGTAGTTTCATGTACTTGTGTCTATTTTGTAAATCATTTATAAAACCTGCATGTATTCTCATCCCAAAAATATTAGATTTTAAAAGTGGGACTATAACTCACTTTCACAGATTTTTACTTCGTCGGGAAGTAAGACTTGGCCACTGGTTGATTCACGAACCTATAACAATATATACATATATATCAAAGTATGTTCAAAATATATTTACAACACTTTTAATATATTTTGATGTTTTAAGTTTATTAAGTCAGCTGTCCTCGTTAGTAACCTACAACTAGTTGTCCACAGTTAGATGTACAGAAATAAATCGATAAATATTATCTTGAATCAATCCACGACCCAGTGTATACGTATCTCAGTATTGATCACAACTCAAACTATATATATTTTGGAATCAACCTCAACCCTGTATAGCTAACTCCAACATTCACATATAGAGTGTCTATGGTTGTTCCGAAATATATATAGATGTGTCGACATGATAGGTTGAAACATTGTATAGGTGTCTATGGTATCTCAAGATTACATAATATACAATACAAGTTGATTAAGTTATGGTTGGAATAGATTTGTTACCAATTTTCACGTAGCTAAAATGAGAAAAATTATCCAATCTTGTTTTACCCAAAACTTCTTCATTTTAAATCCGTTTTGAGTGATTCAAATTGCTATGGTTTCATATTGAACTCTATTTTATGAATCTAAATAGAAAAAGTATAGGTTTATAGTCGGAAAAATAAGTTACAAGTCGTTTTTGTAAAGGTAGTCATTTCAGTCGAAAGAACGACGTCTAGATGACCATTTTAGAAAACATACTTTCACTTTGAGTTTAACCATAATTTTTGGATATAGTTTCATGTTCATAATAAAAATCATTTTCTCAGAATAACAACTTTTAAATCAAAGTTTATCATAGTTTTTAATTAACTAACTCAAAACAGCCCGCGGTGTTACTACGACGGCGTAAATCCGGTTTTACGGTGTTTTTCGTGTTTCCAGGTTTTAAATCATTAAGTTAGCATATCATATAGATATAGAACATGTGTTTAGTTGATTTTAAAAGTCAAGTTAGAAGGATTAACTTTTGTTTGCGAACAAGTTTAGAATTAACTAAACTATGTTCTAGTGATTACAAGTTTAAACCTTCGAATAAGATAGATTTATATGTATGAATCGAATGATGTTATGAACATCATTACTACCTTAAGTTCCTTGGATAAACCTACTGGAAAAGAGAAAAATGGATCTAGCTTCAATGGATCCTTGGATGGCTCGAAGTTCTTGAAGCAGAATCATGACACGAAAACAAGTTCAAGTAAGATCATCACTTGAAATAAGATTGTTATAGTTATAGAAATTGAACCAAAGTTTGAATATGATTATTACCTTGTATTAGAATGATAACCTACTGTAAGAAACAAAGATTTCTTGAGGTTGGATGATCACCTTACAAGATTGGAAGTGAGCTAGCAAACTTGAAAGTATTCTTGATTTTATGTAACTAGAACTTGTAGAATTTATGAAGAACACTTAGAACTTGAAGATAGAACTTGAGAGAGATCAATTAGATGAATAAAATTGAAGAATGAAAGTGTTTGTAGGTGTTTTTGGTCGTTGGTGTATGGATTAGATATAAAGGATATGTAATTTTGTTTTCATGTAAATAAGTCATGAATGATTACTCATATTTTTGTAATTTTATGAGATATTTCATGCTAGTTGCCAAATGATGGTTCCCACATGTGTTAGGTGACTCACATGGGCTGCTAAGAGCTGATCATTGGAGTGTATATACCAATAGTACATACATCTAAAAGCTGTGTATTGTACGAGTACGAATACGGGTGCATACGAGTAGAATTGTTGATGAAACTGAACGAGGATGTAATTGTAAGCATTTTTGTTAAGTAGAAGTATTTTGATAAGTGTATTGAAGTCTTTCAAAGGTGTATAAATACATATTAAAATACTACATTTATATACATTTTAACTGAGTCGTTAAGTCATCGTTAGTCGTTACATGTAAGTGTTGTTTTGAAACCTTTAGGTTAACGATCTTGTTGAATGTTGTTAACCCATTATTTATTATAACAAATGAGATGTTAAATTGTTATATTATCATGATATTATGATATATAATATATCTTAGTATGATATATATACAGTTAAATGTCGTTACAACGATAATCGTTACATATATGTCTCGTTTCGAAATCATTAAGTTAGTAGTCTTATTTTTACATATGTATTTCATTGTTAATACACTTAATAATATATTTACTTATCATTTAACATAATTAACCAAGTGTATCAATATCTTAATATGATTCATATGTACCTAGTAAGACGTTGTTATAACGATAATCGTTATATATATCGTTTTCGAGTTTCTTAAATTAATAGTCTCATTTTTATGTATATAACTCATTGTTAAAATACCTAATGAGATACATACTTATAATAAAATCATGTTAACTATATATATAACCATATATATGTCATCGTATAGTTTTTACAAGTTTTAACGTTCGTGAATCACCGGTCAACTTGGGTGGTCAATTGTCTATATGAAACATATTTCAATTAATCAAGTCTTAACAAGTTTGATTGCTTAACATGTTGGAAACATTTAATCATGTAAATATCAATCTCAATTAATATATATAAACATGGAAAAGTTCGGGTCACTACAGTACCTACCCGTTAAATAAATTTCGTCCCGAAATTTTAAGCTGTTGAAGGTGTTGACGAATCTTCTGGAAATAGATGCGGGTATTTCTTCTTCATCTGATCTTCACGCTCCCAGGTGAACTCGGGTCCTCTACGAGCATTCCATCGAACCTTAACAATTGGTATCTTGTTTTGCTTAAGTCTTTTAACCTCACGATCCATTATTTCGACGGGTTCTTCGATGAATTGAAGTTTTTCGTTGATTTGGATTTCATCTAACGGAATAGTGAGATCTTCTTTAGCAAAACATTTCTTCAAATTCGAGACGTGGAAAGTGTTATGTACAGCCGCGAGTTGTTGAGGTAACTCAAGTCGATAAGCTACTGGTCCGACACGATCAATAATCTTGAATGGTCCAATATACCTTGGATTTAATTTCCCTCGTTTACCAAATCGAACAACGCCTTTCCAAGGTGCAACTTTAAGCATGACCATCTCTCCAATTTCAAATTCTATATCTTTTCTTTTAATGTCAGCGTAGCTCTTTTGTCGACTTTGGGCGGTTTTCAACCGTTGTTGAATTTGGATGATCTTCTCGGTAGTTTCTTGTATAATCTCCGGACCCGTAATCTGTCTATCCCCCACTTCACTCCAACAAATCGGAGACCTGCACTTTCTACCATAAAGTGCTTCAAACGGCGCCATCTCAATGCTTGAATGGTAGCTGTTGTTGTAGGAAAATTCTGCTAACGGTAGATGTCGATCCCAACTGTTTCCGAAATCAATAACACATGCTCGTAGCATGTCTTCAAGCGTTTGTATTGTCCTTTCGCTCTGCCCATCAGTTTGTGGATGATAGGCAGTACTCATGTCTAGACGAGTTCCTAATGCTTGCTGTAATGTCTGCCAGAATCTTGAAATAAATCTGCCATCCCTATCAGAGATAATAGAGATTGGTATTCCATGTCTGGAGACGACTTTCTTCAAATATAGTCGTGCTAATTTCTCCATCTTGTCATCTTCTCTTATTGGCAGGAAGTGTGCTGATTTGGTGAGACGATCAACTATTACCCAAATAGTATCAAAACCACTTGTAGTCCTTTGCAATTTAGTGATGAAATCCATGGTAATGTTTTCCCATTTCCATTCCGGGATTTCGGGTTGTTGAAGTAGACCTGATGGTTTATGATGCTCAGCTTTGACCTTAGAACACGTCAAACATTCTCCTACGTATTTAGCAACATCGGCTTTCATACCCGGCCACCAAAAATGTTTCTTGAGATCCTTGTACATCTTCCCCGTTCCAGGATGTATTGAGTATCTGGTTTTATGAGCTTCTCTAAGTACCATTTCTCTCATATCTCCAAATTTTGGTACCCAAATCCTTTCAGCCCTATACCGGGTTCCGTCTTCCCGAATATTAAGATGCTTCTCCGATCCTTTGGGTATTTCATCCTTTAAATTTCTCTCTTTTAAAACTCCTTGTTGCGCCTCCTTTATTTGAGTAGTAAGGTTATTATGAATCATTATATTCATAGATTTTACTCGAATGGGTTCTCTGTCCTTCCTGCTCAAGGCATCGGCTACCACATTTGCCTTCCCCGGGTGGTAACGAATCTCAAAGTCGTAATCATTCAACAATTCAATCCACCTACGCTGCCTCATATTCAGTTGTTTCTGATTAAATATGTATTGAAGACTTTTGTGGTCGGTATATATAATACTTTTGACCCCATATAAGTAGTGCCTCCAAGTCTTTAATGCAAAAACAACCGCGCCTAATTCCAAATCATGCGTCGTATAATTTTGTTCGTGAATCTTCAATTGTCTAGACGCATAAGCAATCACCTTCGTTCGTTGCATTAATACACAACCGAGACCTTGCTTTGATGCGTCACAATAAATCACAAAATCATCATTCCCTTCAGGCAATGACAATATAGGTGCCGTAGTTAGCTTTTTCTTCAATAACTGAAACGCTTTCTCTTGTTCATCATTCCATTCAAATTTCTTCCCTTTATGCGTTAATGCAGTCAAGGGTTTTGCTATTCTGGAAAAGTCTTGGATGAACCTTCTGTAGTAACCAGCTAGTCCTAAAAACTGGCGTATGTGTTTCGGAGTTTTCGGGGTTTCCCACTTTTCAACAGTTTCTATCTTTGCCGGATCCACCTTAATACCTTCTTTGTTCACTATGTGACCGAGGAATTGAACTTCTTCCAACCAAAATGCACACTTTGAAAACTTAGCGTACAATTCTTCCTTCCTCAATACTTCTAACACCTTTCTCAAATGTTCACCGTGTTCTTGGTCATTCTTTGAGTAAATAAGTATCTCATCAATGAAAACAATGACAAACTTGTCAAGGTATGGTCCACACACTCGGTTCATAAGGTCCATGAACACAGCTGGTGCATTAGTTAAACCAAACGGCATGACCATAAACTCGTAATGACCGTAACGTGTTCTGAAAGCAGTCTTTGGAATATCATCTTCTTTCACCCGCATTTGATGATACCCGGAACGTAAGTCAATCTTTGAATAAACAGACGAGCCTTGTAGTTGATCAAATAAGTCGTCGATTCTCGGTAGTGGGTAGCGGTTCTTGATGGTAAGTTTGTTCAACTCTCGGTAGTCGATACACAACCTGAATGTACCATCTTTCTTCTTGACAAACAAAACAAGAGCTCCCCACGGTGATGTGCTTGGTCGAATGAAACCACGCTCTAAAAGGAGCACGAGCTATTGGTGCAGCTCCTGGTACAAGATCTATTTGAAATTCAACGGATCGATGTGGGGGTAATCCCGGTAATTCTTTCGAAAATACATCGGGAAATTCTTTTGCAATGGGAACATCATTGATGCTCTTTTCTTCAGTTTGTACTTTCTCGACGTGTGCTAGAACAGCATAGCAACCTTTTCTTATTAGTTTTTGTGCCTTCAAATTACTAATAATATGTAGCTTCGTGTTGCCCTTTTCTCCGTACACCATTAAGGGTTTTCCTTTTTCTCGTATAATGCGAATTGCATTTTTATAACAAACGATCTCTGCTTTCACTTCTTTCAACCAGTCCATACCGATTATCACATCAAAACTCCCTAACTCTACTGGTATCAAATCAATCTTAAATGTTTCGCTAACCAGTTTAATTTCTCGATTCCGACATATATTATCTGCTGAAATTAATTTACCATTTGCTAATTCGAGTAAAAATTTACTATCCAAAGGCGTCAATGGACAACTTAATTTAGCACAAAAATCTCTACTCATATAGCTTCTATCCGCACCCGAATCAAATAAAACGTAAGCAGATTTATTGTCAATAAGAAACGTACCCGTAACAAGCTCCGGGTCTTCCTGTGCCTCTGCCGCATTAATATTGAAAACTCTTCCGCGGCCTTGTCCATTCGTGTTCTCCTGGTTCGGGCAATTTCTAATAATGTGGCCCAGTTTTCCACATTTATAACAAACTACATTGGCATAACTTGCTCCGACACTACTTGCTCCGCCATTACTCGTTCCGACACCCTTTGTTCCTTTCGTTCTATTAACCCCTGGTCCGTAGACCTCACACTTCGCCGCGCTATGACCATTTCTTTTACACTTGTTGCAAAATTTGGTGCAGAACCCCGAGTGATACTTTTCACACCTTTGGCATAGCTGCTTCTGATTGTTGTTGTTGTTGCGGTTATTATTGTTGTTGGGATGATTGTTGTAGTTGTTGTTGTTGTTGTTGTTGTTGTTGTTGTTGTTGTTGTTGGGCCGTTTGTTGTAGTTGCGATTGATGTTGCGATTGTTGGGATAACTGTTGCGATTATTGTTGTAATTGCTGTTGTTGTTGTATTGGTGATTCTTATCACCGTTTTCCTCCCACTTTCTTTTGACTTGCTTCACATTGGCCTCTTCAGCAGTCTGTTCTTTAATTCTTTCTTCAATTTGGTTCACTAGTTTGTGAGCCATTCTACATGCCTGTTGTATGGAGGCGGGCTCGTGTGAACTTATATCTTCTTGGATTCTTTCCGGTAATCCTTTCACGAACGCGTCGATCTTCTCTTCCTCATCTTCGAATGCTCCCGGACACAATAGGCACAATTCTGTGAATCGTCTTTCGTACGTGGTAATATCAAATCCTTGGGTTCGTAACCCTCTAAGTTCTGTCTTGAGCTTATTGACCTCGGTTCTGGGACGGTACTTCTCGTTCATCAAGTGCTTGAATGCTGACCACGGTAGTGCGTACGCATCGTCTTGTCCCACTTGCTCTAGATAGGTATTCCACCATGTTAACGCAGAACCTGTGAAGGTATGCGTAGCATACTTCACTTTGTCCTCTTCAGTACACTTACTTATGGCAAACACCGATTCGACCTTCTCGGTCCACCGTTTCAATCCGATCGGTCCTTCGGTTCCATCAAATTCCAAAGGTTTGCAGGCAGTGAATTCTTTGTAGGTGCATCCTACACGATTTCCTGTACTGCTAGATCCAAGGTTATTGTTGGTATGTAGCGCAGCCTGTACTGCGGCTATGTTTGAAGCTAGAAAAGTACGGAATTCCTCTTCATTCACATTCACGGTGTGTCGAGTAGTCGGTGCCATTTCCTTCAAAATAGTCAAATGGAACAAGTTAATCATACAGAATATTAAGAGTAGTTAATAGTATTTCGTAGCATAATATGAAATCATTTATAAAAGCTTTTTCTTCATATTAGCGTTTTATAAGTTTAAATTCGGGTAGTACCTACCCGTTAAGTTCATACTTAGTAGCTAATATACAATTCAACTACTACAATTCTATATGAAAAACTGATTGTAATAATATTTCGCGTTCAAACTTTTATACAATATTTTACAAACTTACAATACCGCTTATTTTACATAAAGCATGAAATATAGCACACAATAACTTTGATACAAGATAGTTGTGAAGATAATTCTAGCTAGTACACAAGTCGTTCAGCAAAGGCAATAAAGACACGTAATTCATACGTCCAGAAACAAGTCATGCATTTTGGTTTTACTAGGACTACTTCCCATCCTTGGTCTTGTGGAACATAATCATTATGGCCATTGATAAGACAGCGTGTTGTAACGTCATCAAAGGGACGAGGGTTACGTAATGACCAACAGTCTCGTAATAACCTAAAAACCTCATTTCTTACCCCAATTACCGACTCCGTGTCTTGTGGGAACGTTTTGTTTAATAGTTGTAGCCCGATGTTCTTGTTCTCACTTTGGTGAGAAGCGAACATTACTAATCCGTAAGCATAACATGCTTCTTTATGTTGCATGTTAGCCGCTTTTTCTAAATCACGAAGTCCAATATTCGGATATATTGAGTCAAAATAATTTCTTAACCCATTACGTAAAATAGCATTTGGGTTCCCCGCAATATATGCGTCAAAGTAAACACATCGTAACTTATGGATTTCCCAATGTGATATCCCCCATCTTTCGAACGAAAGCCTTTTATAAACCAAGGCATTCTTGAAACGTTCTTCGAATATCTTACAAACTGATCTCGCCTTAAATAGTTGTGCCGAAGAATTCTGACCGACTCTAGACAAGATTTCATCAATCATGTCTCTGGATAGGTCTCTTAAAATATTGGGTTGTCTATCCATTTTGTGTTTTTATACTGTAAAATAGACAAGAGTTAGATTCATAAAAAAATACTTATTAATACAAGCAATTTTTACATATAATAAAGCATAAGCACACTATATTACATATATTACACAACACGAATACAACTATCTTATTCCGACTCGCTTGTTTCTTCTTCTTCGGTTTTGGTTCGTTTTGGCAAGTTTCTAGGGATATATGATGTTCCCCTAATACGAGCTGTCGTTTTCCACATTGGTTTAGAAAAACCTGGTGGTTTAGAGGTTCCCGAGTCATTGTTACAACTTAAGGACTTCGGGGGTTGACGATACATATAAAGTTCATCGGGGTTGGAATTAGATTTCTCTATTTTTATGCCCTTTCCCTTATTATTTTCTTTTGCCTTTTTAAATTCAGTTGGGGTAATTTCTATAACATCATCGGAATTCTCGTCGGAATCCGATTCATCGGAGAATTGGTAATCCTCCCAATATTTTGCTTCCTTGGCGGAAACACCATTGACCATAATTAACCTTGGTCAGTTGGTTGAGGATTTTCTTTTACTTAACCGTTTTATTATTTCCCCCACCGGTTCTATTTCTTCATCCGGTTCCGATTCTTCTTCCGGTTCCGATTCTTCTTCAGGTTCCTCTTCGGGAACTTGTGAATCAGTCCACGAATCATTCCAATTTACATTTGACTCTTCATTATTATTAGGTGAGTCAATGGGACTTGTTCTAGAGGTAGACATCTATCACATAATATCAAACGCATTAAGAGATTAATATATCACATAATATTCGCATGTTAAAAATATATAGTTTCCAACAAAATTTGTTAAGCAATCATTTTTCAAGTAAATACGGTTGAAGTCCAGACTCACTAATGCATCCTAACAAACTCGATAAGACACACTAATGCAAAATTCTGGTTCTCTAAGACCAACGCTCGGATACCAACTGAAATGTCCCGTTCTTATTGATTAAAAACGTTCCATATTAATTGATTTCGTTGCGAGGTTTTGACCTCTATATGAGACGTTTTTCAAAGACTGCATTCATTTTAAAACAAACCATAACCTTTATTTCATCAATAAAGGTTTAAAAAGCTTTACGTAGATTATCAAATAATGATAATCTAAAATATCTTGTTTACACACGACCATTACATAATGGTTAACAATACAAATATGTTACAACAAAATAAGTTTCTTGAATGCAGTTTTTACACAATATCATACAAGCATGGACTCCAAATCTAGTCCTTATTTAAGTATGCAACAGCGGAAGCTCTTAATAATCACCTGAGAATAAACATGCTTAAAACGTCAACAAAAATGTTGGTGAGTTATAGGTTTAACCTATATATATCAAATCATAATAATAGACCACAAGATTTCATATTTCAATACACATCCCATACATAGAGATAAAAATCATTCATATGGTGAACACCTGGTAACCGACATTAACAAGATGCATATATAAGAATATCCCCATCATTCCGGGACACCCTTCGGATATGATATAAATTTCGAAGTACTAAAGCATCCGGTACTTTGGATGGGGTTTGTTAGGCCCAATAGATCTATCTTTAGGATTCGCGTCAATTAGGGTGTCTGTTCCCTAATTCTTAGATTACCAGACTTAATAAAAAGGGGCATATTCGATTTCGATAATTCAACCATAGAATGTAGTTTCATGTACTTGTGTCTATTTTGTAAATCATTTATAAAACCTGCATGTATTCTCATCCCAAAAATATTAGATTTTAAAAGTGGGACTATAACTCACTTTCACAGATTTTTACTTCGTCGGGAAGTAAGACTTGGCCACTGGTTGATTCACGAACCTATAACAATATATACATATATATCAAAGTATGTTCAAAATATATTTACAACACTTTTAATATATTTTGATGTTTTAAGTTTATTAAGTCAGCTGTCCTCGTTAGTAACCTACAACTAGTTGTCCACAGTTAGATGTACAGAAATAAATCGATAAATATTATCTTGAATCAATCCACGACCCAGTGTATACGTATCTCAGTATTGATCACAACTCAAACTATATATATTTTGGAATCAACCTCAACCCTGTATAGCTAACTCCAACATTCACATATAGAGTGTCTATGGTTGTTCCGAAATATATATAGATGTGTCGACATGATAGGTCGAAACATTGTATACGTGTCTATGGTATCTCAAGATTACATAATATACAATACAAGTTGATTAAGTTATGGTTGGAATAGATTTGTTACCAATTTTCACGTAGCTAAAATGAGAAAAATTATCCAATCTTGTTTTACCCATAACTTCTTCATTTTAAATCCGTTTTGAGTGAATCAAATTGCTATGGTTTCATATTGAACTCTATTTTATGAATCTAAATAGAAAAAATATAGGTTTGTAGTCGGAAAAATAAGTTACAAGTCGTTTTTGTAAAGGTAGTCATTTCAGTCGAAAGAACGACGTCTAGATGACCATTTTAGAAAACATACTTTCACTTTGAGTTTAACCATAATTTTTGGATATAGTTTCATGTTCATAATAAAAATCATTTTCTCAGAATAACAACTTTTAAATCAAAGTTTATCATAGTTTTTAATTAACTAACTCAAAACAGCCCGCGGTGTTACTACGACGGCGTAAATCCGGTTTTACGGTGTTTTTCGTGTTTCCAGGTTTTAAATCATTAAGTTAGCATATCATATAGATATAGAACATGTGTTTAGTTGATTTTAAAAGTCAAGTTAGAAGGATTAACTTTTGTTTGCGAACAAGTTTAGAATTAACTAAACTATGTTCTAGTGATTACAAGTTTAAACCTTCGAATAAGATAGATTTATATGTATGAATCGAATGATGTTATGAACATCATTACTACCTTAAGTTCCTTGGATAAACCTACTGGAAAAGAGAAAAATGGATCTAGCTTCAATGGATCCTTGGATGGCTCGAAGTTCTTGAAGCAGAATCATGACACGAAAACAAGTTCAAGTAAGATCATCACTTGAAATAAGATTGTTATAGTTATAGAAATTGAACCAAAGTTTGAATATGATTATTACCTTGTATTAGAATGATAACCTACTGTAAGAAACAAAGATTTCTTGAGGTTGGATGATCACCTTACAAGATTGGAAGTGAGCTAGCAAACTTGAAAGTATTCTTGATTTTATGTAACTAGAACTTGTAGAATTTATGAAGAACACTTAGAACTTGAAGATAGAACTTGAGAGAGATCAATTAGATGAATAAAATTGAAGAATGAAAGTGTTTGTAGGTGTTTTTGGTCGTTGGTGTATGGATTAGATATAAAGGATATGTAATTTTGTTTTCATGTAAATAAGTCATGAATGATTACTCATATTTTTGTAATTTTATGAGATATTTCATGCTAGTTGCCAAATGATGGTTCCCACATGTGTTAGGTGACTCACATGGGCTGCTAAGAGCTGATCATTGGAGTGTATATACCAATAGTACATACATCTAAAAGCTGTGTATTGTACGAGTACGAATACGGGTGCATACGAGTAGAATTGTTGATGAAACTGAACGAGGATGTAATTGTAAGCATTTTTGTTAAGTAGAAGTATTTTGATAAGTGTATTGAAGTCTTTCAAAAGTGTATAAATACATATTAAAATACTACATTTATATACATTTTAACTGAGTCGTTAAGTCATCGTTAGTCGTTACATGTAAGTGTTGTTTTGAAACCTTTAGGTTAACGATCTTGTTGAATGTTGTTAACCCATTATTTATTATAACAAATGAGATGTTAAATTGTTATATTATCATGATATTATGATATATAATATATCTTAGTATGATATATATACAGTTAAATGTCGTTACAACGATAATCGTTACATATATGTCTCGTTTCGAAATCATTAAGTTAGTAGTCTTATTTTTACATATGTATTTCATTGTTAATACACTTAATAATATATTTACTTATCATTTAACATAATTAACCAAGTGTATCAATATCTTAATATGATTCATATGTACCTAGTAAGACGTTGTTATAACGATAATCGTTATATATATCGTTTTCGAGTTTCTTAAATTAATAGTCTCATTTTTATGTATATAACTCATTGTTAAAATACCTAATGAGATACATACTTATAATAAAATCATGTTAACTATATATATAACCATATATATGTCATCGTATAGTTTTTACAAGTTTTAACGTTCGTGAATCACCGGTCAACTTGGGTGGTCAATTGTCTATATGAAACATATTTCAATTAATCAAGTCTTAACAAGTTTGATTGCTTAACATGTTGGAAACATTTAATCATGTAAATATCAATCTCAATTAATATATATAAACATGGAAAAGTTCGGGTCACTACAAGGGATGCCATGTAAACATGCAGTGGCTTGTTTAAATAACATGGCTTTCAATAATGGTCAAGTTAGAGTGCCTGAAGAACGGGTTCATCAAGTCCACTGGCTTAAGAGATGGAAGGAGACTTATGCATTTCACATTCAACCATTGAATGGTAAAGCATTGTGGCCTAAATCAAATGAGCCAACAAATATATTACCACCATTGAAGATAGGTACTGTAGGTAGGCCCAAAAAGAACAGAAGAAAGTCTGCAGAGGAAGTATCAGAGATGAATGAAAAGGTTAAACTTTCAAGAAAAGGTAAGACAAAAAGATGTGGGAATTGTGGAGAATATGGACACAATAAATGCGGTTGTACTAAAGGAGCATCAACAAGTGGTGGACATGCTACAAGTTCAAAGAGGAAAAGGGTTCAATCTCAAAAGAAGCATGCATCTGGTACTCAATGAGTCAAAGGTTAAGTTTTTGGTAATGGCTTTTGGTATTGTCTTTTGGTATTAATGGGACTTTGTAAAGTGTTGTAATGAACCAATTGGACATGTTTTTTGTTCACTTTGTAAAGTGTTGTAACGAACATCTAGGTACTTTGTTATTAAGTGTAGTGTTAATGGTATTGTCTTTTGGTAATGCATATTGTAATGTATTATGGTACTTTGTGCAGTGTTGTATTTGTAATGAACATATTGGTTAAGTTAATATACTTGATCTTTTGTTTAATCTTGCAATGGTTGTTCTTGTAATTCTATCTTGTAATTCTTGTGATTTCATATGGTTGTAACTGTGACTTTGCAAGTCTTGTGCAGAGTCATATGGATGTAATATGACTTGCACTTCTGATGCTATTCAACTTGCAGCCAAATACTAACCAAATGTTATGCAAGTTGCAATCAAATGTTATGCAGCTTGCAACCAAGTTTTGCCTTAAATTCTGATGCTATACAAGTTTTATAACTTGCATTCAATTCTACTGCTATGCAACGTGTAAACCAAAGTCGTAAACAATAACTTGATACTTGCAACAATATAACATGTAAACCAAATAAATTTTTCATTCATACATACAAACAAAAGAGTACATAGTAAAAGATAGATTACGTCACAACCAAATTAAGTCTTCAATTCCCAAAACATGAACTACATTACATCACCTTGCCTTCAATCCCCAAAATATCAACTACCTTACATACTTAACTAATCTAATGACAAGATAGTACAGAGCAAACCAAGCACATAAAACACCAAGCAACCCTTTCAGATTCTTTGCTTCATTCTGTGCTTGTCTCATCAATGCTTCATCCCTATTCTTTGACTCCAATAAACCAGGTATAATGCTAACTGATCTAGCACACATTGGAGGATCATACCAATCAATGAACCTGCAATTGGAATTCTGTGAACATAAACAACAACAAATCGACAAATTTCATACTTAATTTAACAAAGACAAATGTAATATTACATTACCATTATTGGACAGCCATAAAAATGACGACCAGGATTACTTCGGGTCCAGGATGTCTGTATGACAGATTCACGACCACACCAACATTGAACCATGAAGGATTAGGGTTTCTTTTTGACCAATTTTGGAAGAGTGTCTGAATTGGGTGAAAATGACGCTAGAGTTTCTTTTTGACTAATTTTGGATGAGTGGCTGAAGCTTGTAAGGGTTATATAGGGTGTAACATAACATAAAATACCCTCACGTGTATAGCACGCGGGATGACTTCACGTTAGTTATAAACATCCGTCTAGTATAAGGATTAACCAGGTAACAAATTTAAATCACCATGACCACTCAGATCAAAATAGAAATTAAGGGACTATCGGTGTAATTTTGTGTAAAACACAGGGACCATTCAAGTAATTTTTTCTTATATTTATTTGTGTAAAAGAAGCATGTCATAGGTTGTGTTTGGATGACATTATTTAAGAGATTACCGTACCTTACAAAATAGTGCTTATTGTTTTAAGGAAATTATGGTTTTGTTTTTTATATTTTATTTAGTAACAATAAAAAAATAGAGTTAATACTAAATTATAGAGCTTAAATGAAACGACCCGACCCAATCCATAGGGACGAATACAATAACATATGATTACATCGCGAGGCATTTGACCTCTATATGATACGTTTTATAAACATTGCATTCTTTTGAAAAGATATACCATAAATGAATATTTAAAATTTAATGTTTTCGACATCTGATGATTTCTACATATAGACAATCACCGTAAATAACAGTTTACAAGAATACTTCCGTTGACAATGCAGTCAAAATAAATACACAGTGATGATTTTGTGAATGCAATGCTTCCTCGAATAAAACATGTATGACTCCATGCACATGGTTTCTCTAACATATATTCAAACAGCGGAAGACTTCTAGGAACCTGAGAATAAACATGCTTTAAACGTCAACATAAAGTTGGTGAGATATAGGTTTAATGCTAGCAGCGTTATAAATATAGACCACAAGATTTCATATACATAAACGTTTTAATAAAAATATTCTAAGTGGTTGAGCACTTGATAACCATACTTAACATTTAATCAACGTTGCATATTCCCTTTATTATGAAATCTCACTACACTGTACCAAGTGTAGTCACCGAAACGAAGTACTGTGCAACCGTTGAATACTGGTCGTCCAGTCCGGTTGGGGTTGTCAGGCCCGATAGATCTATCAACAGGATTCGCGTTTACAATACCACATGTAAATAGTAGTTACCAAGCTACAGGGAAGTATGCTAGTGGTACAACTCAACGTAGAATATATTTTTTTATCACTTGTGTCCATAACGTAAATCATAAAATGCATGTATTCTCATCCCGAAATATTTAGAGTTTAAAAGTGGGACTATATACGCACTTTTGCCTTGAAGGTATTTAACTCGACTTGGTCTCCGATAGATATCACGAACCTAACCATATATATAATATATCAACATATTTTCTTTTCAATTAATCGTTACATATATACTTATAATACTTTTAATATTTTCTTAGTCCGTAGTTAGCAGTCCGATATTAGTGATCCATAATTAGTTGCTCAATAAAATAAATAAATAAAGACCCCATCGTATTCGTATTGATCAGAATTAATCTCGACCCATGGTACCATGTTGTCAAATGACGTGTTGCGTACATAAAGTACCGTGTTGTCAAATGACGTGTTGCGTACAATCATGAGGTCTTATGATTAATCTTCTCGTGTTGTTTACGGGTGGTCTTGAAATATGTAAAATCAAATCATAAGTAATTATATATAAAATATCATATTAATTAGAAAAGATATAATTAATTTACTTTATCTCCAAATATTTTCGTAGCTAAACTAGCTTCGGATACCCAATCTTGTTTTAGTCGTAGTTTCTTCATTACAACTCCGTTTTTATTGGTTCAACTTGCCACTTCCTTGGAACGAGTCAAATTTTAAGAATATGAACTGAAAATACCTTAGTTTGTATTCAAAATCACAGGTTATAGGTCAAACTTTGATAAAACTTATGAAAGTGATCATTTCCGTTGTAAAAACAACATCTAGATGATCATTTTTACAAAAATACTTACACTTTGAGTTACACCATGAGATTTTTATATATTAACATATTCATAAGAAATATCATTTTTCCAGAATATAAACTTCCAATTCAAAGTTCAAGATTATTTTTAATTATCCAACCCAAAACAGCCCCCGGTTGCACTCCGACGACGTAGATTCAGTTTTTAAGGTGTTCTTTGTAAAACCAAGTTATATCTTGTTAAGTTAGCATTTCATTATGATATATTACAGGTCTTGAAGTGTTTTAAAAGTTAAGTTAGAAGGATCTATTTAGTTTGCAAACAAGTTTGAAATCATTCAAACTATGTTCTTGTTGTTAAAATTTTACAACATAAAATAAGATAGCTATATAATTATGAATCGAACAAGATTATGAACAAGGTTACTACCTCAAGTTACTTGGACAAAGTTACTGTAAGAGATAAGAAAAAATCTTGGAATCAAAGAGTGGTGGAGTTAGATCAAAAGGTTGGAAGTATACTTCTTCAAATGGGTGGTTATTTTGATATGTTCTTGAAAGAGTTTTCTTATGGTGTTTAAGGCTTGTAATTGAAGCTAAATGATGGGGAAAATGCTTGGAGATGATCAAGTATGAAGTTAGGAGTATTTTTTAGAGAGAAATGAGGGTGTAGGTATGAAAAAAGGGAGTGAAGAAATGGTGTTCATTCATAAAAACGTTTTTAGTTTATAAAGAAAGAAAAGGATTCCTAATTTTGTTTTCTTACTAATAATTCATGCTACTTGATAAATCCTAGTTACCTCATATCTAGGGCAGTAATAATGTTGATTAGGATGTTGATTTGATGTGTATATACCAATAGTAAATACATATAGAAGCTGGGTATGATACGGGTACATATACCCTAGATATACGTATAGAAATCTTAAGGAAACGGAATGAGAATTCAAATATAGCTATCTTTTGTGAATATACTTATATTGTTTTATGTATTTAAGTCCTTAAAAAGTGATTAAATACATTATATATACGATACATGTATAAGCATTATAGGTTATAAGTATATATATCAAAGAATGTTACGTATAGTTATCGTTTTGAAAACTTAAGTTAGTAGTTTCAAAATATACTTATAACTCATTGTCATTAGTACACAATGAGATGTTAAACCATCCTTAGATCATGTTAAATATATATAAATACATATATATACACAAACGTATAATTATCATATGTTATATAGTTCGTGATATCATCGGTCAAATTGGACGGTCAAACGTTGTGTAAAACTCTTTTTAAAAACACAAGTCTCAATAATTTGGATTGCTTATCATGTTGGTAAAGTTTAATTTATGTAAATATTAATCTCATAAGTATAAAGCGATTGGAAAAATCTGGGTCGTTACATTAAAAAACAAGCTCTTTACAAGTACCTTATGAAAAAAAAAAAAAATAAAGCTTATGATATGTGCAATTACTAAAAAACCTTTCATTATCATTTTACATATTATTATTAATATTATATTATATTACTATTAATGTCCTCTTTAGTCAATTTAAATCAATAAGTTCCGGTTTCATCTATTTACCAAACTCTTATGAAAAATTATAAGTTTCAATGTTCAGCTTCAAAAATAAGCTTTAACGACTGCTAGTTGCTGTCAAACACACTCATAATCGTAAGTACGTACGTGCTGCTTCTTTTCTCTTGCAAACAAGCCTACTACAATGACAAGGAAGACCTTTACTCTTATTCATGTTTCCCGAATGCATGAATTCTTGCGATTGTAGTAGGCTTGTTTGCAAGAGAAAAGAAGCAGCACATACGTACTTACGATTATGAGTGTGTTTGGCTGCAACTAGCTGTAGTTAAAGCTTATTTTTGAAGCTGAACATTGAAACTTATAATTTTTCATAAGTGTTTGGTAGATAGATGAAACCGGAACTTATTGATTTAAATTGACTAAAGAGGACATTAATAATAATATAATATAATATTAATAATAATATGTAAAATAATAATGAAAGGTTTTTTAGTAATTGCACATATCATAAGCTTTATTTTTTTCATAAGGTACTTGTAAAGAGCTTGTTTTTTAAGCTCTATAATTTAGTATTAACTCTATTTTTTTATTGTTACCAAATAAAATATAAAAAACAAAACCATAATTTCCTTAAAACAATAAGCACTATTTTGTAAGGTTGTGTAAGCTCTTAAATAATGTCATCCAAACACAACCTATGACATGCTTCTTTTACACAAATAAATATAAGAGCCATAACAAATTTATATATATTTTTATTTCGAACGGCGGAAATTTTATTGC